>NC_061811.1:42172784-42235284 GCF_021462225.1 Girardinichthys multiradiatus
GCAGGTCCAGTTTCACTTGAACCTTTATACAGATGTCTCACAATTTCCTCAAACATCCTCTGATACATGGTAGTACAAGGTGGATTCTCCAAGGATCCCAAACCATGATGCTTCTGCACCCATGTTTCACAGTTAGTATAAGGTTTCTTCTTTTGAGATGCTGTATTTGTTTAATGCTAAGTAAGTCATCTGTTCAGGTGACCAAACAATCTAATTTTAGACCCATTTATCTTGAACATTATTCCAGAACCCCTGGTATTTGTCTATATTCACTCTGGCAAACCTCAGCCATAGGTTTTTAGAAAGAGCATAGCTTCTTTCTTGCACACCTTGATAAATAATCTTGTGCAGTTTCTTTCTGAAAGTACAGACATGCACTTTTGCATGAGCAGTCACAAGAACCTGCTGACATTTTCGGTATTTTTGGTGACTTCTTTTAGCATCTTGCAGTCTGCAGTTGGGCTAATCTTGCTTAAATATCCAGATCTGGTGATGGTGGCAGTTGCTTTGAATTTCCCCCCTCCTTGTAGACTATTTTCCATTTAGTGGAATGGCTTATTTCAAGTTATTTTAATCCCTTACCAGTAATAATAAGCTGCTACAATCTTCTTTATGAAGGCATCAGACAGCTCTGTATCTCACCATGGTGTTCACTCTTACTTCAACAACCAGGAACACAACACAAGAAGCTGTTTTCAGAGGGGAATAAATGTGGGGTTGTCCTATATTCATCACCGTAAACATACTTTAAAATGACATTTACTTTTTAACAAAAAAAAAAGTTAAATGGACTGAACTTATATAGCGCTTTTCCAGTCATACAGACCGCTCAAAGCACTTTACACTAGAGCCACATTCACCCAATCGGACTCACTAATGCTCACACATTCATACACCGATACGCAGATCGGTAGGCAACTTGAGGTTAAGTGCCTTGCCCAGGGGCACATCAACATATGGCAGGAGGAAGCTGGAATCAAACCCACAACCTTCTGATTGCAAGACGACTACTCTTCCTACTGAGCCACAGTCGCCTCGTTAAAGTTTGTATTACAATCTAGGGGGATAGGGTGGTGGGGACTAAGAAGTCAAAACACACACAGAATATAGCCTGTTTTTCATTTTGTTTTCATTTCTATTCTTTGGTATGCATCCAGTGTGCAATGCTTATTAGGAGGAAGGCAGTTTCATGTCAGGTTTCCTTGATTACATCTGTTCTTGGGCAATATATTGTATTACACCTCATTTCTGAATTGAAGAAAAATTCAAAGCGTTTATCAAAATACCAGTCTATGTATTTTATCTGAAACAGATAAAACACCTACAGTAAACTCTTACCTTTACAGCCAGCAGTTTTCAAGTGTCTCTAAAACATGTGGACTTTATAAGTCCCTTGCAGCTGTGTTTGTGTGTCTACTTAGCCCACATGGCACATAAAAACAAAAATGGAAAGCCTACGTGCAGGTCATTAAAAGTTCTTCTTTGTGCCTGTTAAAAAATACTGCATGACCAAGCTGCTAGGTCATACACAGGAGAATGATGAGTCTATATCCAAAATCATGCATATTAATAAAAATGTGGCTATATTCTATCAGCAAATAGAGTAACAAATTAATAAAACTGGTGCGAGTCAGAGATGTACATATGCTCATTATGTTCACGACTGTCATAATATTTTTGGCTGCTTAATGATAAATTTGAACCACTAATTTTTCAAGGTGGAATGATAATACAAGTCCCTTTAGTGAGGTTTTTTTTTGTTTGTTTCATAGATGCAGACTCAGATTTGTACATACACCCCACTAATATATGGTTAAAGGGCCTTTGTTGCAGAGACACCACAAACCTCTTCATCCATGAGCAAGATCCTGCCATAATAATATGTGGATATTTAATACCTCTTGAAAAAGTTCACCTCATTGAAATTGCTTTGTCTTCTGCCACAGACCTTGCTTTATTCATAGTTATCAATTTTCAGAGGGGTTAGAGTTCAGACTTTGGGAAGCCCATTCATGAAGCTTCATGTTCAAGTTCTAAAACTAGTTTTGATGTCTGTTTGGGATCATGGTCTTGTTAGAACATCCAGCTATGTTCAAGTTCCAACCAACTGTTAACTTGAAATGTTACCTCCAAGGCTCAAGCCAATGGAAGTTGCTGTAACATCATTGTGAGTGTCCAGAGTAATGCAAGCTTAACGCCAACATGAAATAAGATGAAGGCAACCAAAGAGGAAGCCCATGCTCCAAAATAGTCACATTTAAGCTTATCAAATATTTCCTGCTGCCTACATAAACAAGTTGAATGTTTTCTGAAGAAAGGTGTTATGATCAAATGAGAAGAAGACTGATCTGTATGTCCACAGTGAACATAATTATGTTTAGGGAAGTCAAGGGGAGGGTTTTCAATCTAGGGGCACTGCATCAGCTGTCTAGCAAGATCGTGGTAGCATCATGCTAAATATATGTTATGATATTAGTGAAACTAATGCATTAACCAAAGATGGTGATATAATAAAAGATGGGGATCTGCCTCTAAATTCTGGATCCTCATATCAAATCAGTTGCTAAATGGTAGAAACTTTACATCATTGAGCATTTAAGCAGGAAAATGATCCCAAACATTAAAAAAAAGCTAACAAAATGTTTCGTTAATGGCGCAGATATCAACTATACACCGTAGAGCCAGGTGTGGGCCAGGAAAACAGCCAAATTTAAAACAGTTGTGTGTTCCAACACGACAATAATACCAAACACACATCACCTGATGCAACTCAGAACTCTGTTTACTGGTTCATGCTCATCAGCAATGAGTGCAACAGCTGTGACAGTAAGGCTACAACCGGAAATGACACACGTTTATGAAGCTGTTCTACTCCACATCAGCCTCGGCTGAGAGCTCTTTCTGAAACCTATATTGTCTAAAGCATTTTTCATTTAAACAGGGGTCAATAATTGAATGAAGTTTGACGTGCATATATGCATTTGAAGATCTTAGTGATGGTGGATGTTTTGGGAGTGATTTTAATCAGCACAACAGGTGACAACAGAGATAACATTATGGTACATTCAAGTACAACTTGTACACTATATTAAAATGTCTTAAAATACATCTGAAATGTTAAAATCAAATTAGATTAAATGCCCATACCTATGGGGGGGGGCCTGGCAGGGGGCTGCCCACCATGGAGGGGTGTTGTCTGTGTGGCTGCTCTGGCCGGTGGGCCCCCGTCTTATGGCTCCTGGAGGCTGGTTGGTGGCCACTGGGGCTACCCTGGGCTCTGGCAGGTATCCCTCTCTCGACCTCTTAAAGACTGGCCCCTCAGGGTGAAATACAATGTGCCTCGCATACCTTGATCCCTCCAGATTCCAACTGCTCCGGTAAGCTGGTCCCTGCCCTGCGTGCTGGGACCTCTGGGAGGACTACCCTGCTTGGTGCTGGGCCAGTGGGAGGGTTATGGTTTTGTGTGCTTTGTCTCTCTCTGCGCCTCTTTGGCCTGGGGGCTGCTGCTTCTGTGCGTCTGCATGGTGTATGGCTGCCCTGGGGTGATGTTTTAAGTGTGGCTGCCTCAGACTGCTGTAGCCTATCAGAGCCGCGTCTACCTGTCCTCTTTGGTGCTATGGATTGCAGGCCTTCTACCTTTCTCACCACACTTACAAATGTACACTTTCAGGTGAGAAACTTGCACCCACACACACCCACTCAACACAAAGACACTTATTTGTACACATTTGCTCACCCACATACACGCACACCAACACATTCACACACCTATGCATCAACACATAATTACTCTAAATAGTTAAAGGTCATACAAATACAGGTTACTATAACATCAATTTGGCCTGGCTACTTTGATGCTGGATTTAATCTGGAATTAATAAAGTCTTGAGATATCCTTTTTGTAAAGCAAAATTGCCCTTGCACAAATAGACAACCATCTGCTCTTAATAGTATATATATATAGTAAATAGTAAACGTCGTGACAGGCAAAAAAAAAAAAAAGATAAAATGTCCCCCAGTCTAATAAAACAATTCCTAAATAAATCCCTTGATAGTTTTCAGTTGATTCTTCTGTTTTGAGTATTACTTTTATTAAATTCAAAAATCTGAACAGATTTCTGTCAATTCTACAGTAGTTAATAAAAAAATGCAATACAATAATACAATCAAATTGTTTATATAAAACTTGAATACAGTGCTGATTAAAAGCTAAGCACATTTCTAAAACTGTTTAGGTAAGGTAAGGTAAGTTTATTTATATAGCGCCTTTCAGCAACGAGACACTCAAAGCGCTGTACTTACAATTACAATGAAAATTAACACAGAAACAAACACAGAAAAACAAATCAAATGATAAAATCAAACAACAGAGATAATTTAAAAAAGTAAAATAAAATAAAGAGAATAGAATGATGGACAAGAAAATGAAAGGAAAATTGGACTGAAAACGCAACTAATCATGCCTCGATGGCCAAGTCAAAGGCCACTCTAAACAAATAAGTTTTTAATCTTGTTTTAAAGCAACTTAGGGTTTCGGCGCTTTTACAGTTTTCTGGCAGTTTATTCCAGATTAGTGGAGCATAAGAACTAAAAGCTTCTTCTCCATGTTTAGTTCTGGTTCTGGTTCTGCAGAGTAGATTTGAGCCAGAAGACCTGAGAGGTCTGGCTGTAATGTCTGTAATGTATTTTGGTGCTAAGCCATTCAGTGATTTATAGACTAACAGAAGTATTTTAAACTCTCTTTTCTGAGCTACAGGGAGCCAGTGTAGGGACTTTAGATGTGATGTGCTCCACTTTCTTAGTTCTAGTGAGGACGCGGGCAGCAGCGTTCTGGATCAACTGCAGCTGTCTGATCGGCTTTTTAGGCAGACCTGTGAAGACACCGTTGCAGTAATCAATTCTACTAAAGATGAACCCATGAATTAGTTTTTCAAGGTCCTGCTGAGACATTAGTCCTTTAATCCTGGAGATGTTCTTTAGGTGATAGAAGGCCGACCTTGTTACTGTCTTTATGTTCCTCTGAAGGTTCAGGTCTGAGTCCATCACTACACCCAGGTTTCCAGCCTGACTGGTGGTTTCTAGCTGTATTAACTGAAGCTGTGTGCTAACTTTTAAACGCTCTTCCTTTGGTCCAAAGATTATTACTTCAGTTTTGTTTTGATGCAGCTGAAGAAAATGTTGGCCCATCCATGCATTGATTTCTTCTAAGCATTTACCAATCGCTTGAATGGGTTCATGGTCACCTGGTGACATCGTAACGTATAGCTGTGTGTTGTCTGCATAGTTATGATAACTTACGTTGTTGTTTATTAAAATCTGAGTTAGGGGGAGCATGTAGATATTGAATAGGAGAGGCCCTAAGATGGATCCTTGGGGAACACCACGTGTGATTTTTGAGCTCTCTGATGTAAAGTTACTTACTGACACAAAAAAGTCCCTGTCCTTCAAGTAGGATTTAAACCAGTTGAGTGCTGTACCAGAAAGGCTGTACCGGTTTTCCAGGTGCTCTAATAAAATGGAGTGATCAACAGTGTCGAATGCTGCACTAAGGTCCAATAATACCAGCATTGTGGTTCTTCTACAGTCTGCATTTATACGGATGTCAATGAACACCTTGACAAGAGCAGTCTCTGTACTGTGGTGAGCAGGAAGCCTGACTGGAAGACATCAAAGCGGTTGGTCGTTGTTAGGAAGTTGTTTAACTGTTGAAACACAGCTTTTTCAATAATCTTACTGATGAAGGGGAGGTTTGATATAGGCCAGTAGTTCTGTAGTAGCAGCTTGTCCAAGTTGCTCTTTTTCAATAGATGTTTGACAATTGCTGTTTTCAGGGCCTGGAGGAAGAAACCTGACAAAAGGGACGTGTTTATTATTTGTGTTAAATCAGATGTTATTACAGGCAAAGCTTTCTGAAGGAAAGCTGTGGGTAAAAGATTGAGACAGCAGGAAGAAGAGCTTAGTTGCTGTACGATTTCTTCTAAGATTTTGCAGTTTATTTGGTGAAATTGGGAAATTTTGTCAAAATCAGTTCTAGTTGGAGACAACATTGGTCCTGGAGTTGATGTGGATGTGCTGACTGCCCCTCTGATCTTTTGGGTTGTTTCAGTAAAACATTTAGCAAATTCATTGCAGGCCCTGGTAGAGTGGAGTTCAGATGCTACAGTTACAGGAGGGTTTGTTTCACAGCGGTAACAGCTGCTTTTACATTTTGATTCCACAAAGGTTTAGGGGAAGACCGGGTTCCCCTTTTCTGTTAATACTTTCATATCATTACATTGTATTATATAAAAAAAATTCCCAATAGAGAAGTAACTGGATTTTTGGTCAGAATTTATCATTTACCAAACCAATACACAACAGTAAAACAGTTCAATGCTCAAGGATGTTATATAGGAAGCAGGGGCAATTCCTGGGCCTGTTTCATGTGGTGGCTTAGAGTCTTACCGCCCACTGCCAGCCACCACAACTGAAGAATTATCTTCCTTCCTTCTTCGCCTGATGTTTATTGTTTTCTGGGACTGCTCGAAACAGTATCAGAGCTTTCAGCCAATGAAACACGGATGAGTCCCCACTTTCTTACAACTCCTCTCTGATTGGTCATAGTGTCGTGCCTGTGTTGCATTTACTGAATCCAGGAAATTGCAAAATGTTCTTTATTATCATAGGGCGGCTCCAGTTAATGTAAATTTCTTCTTTCTCTGATGAAAAAAAATCTGGGGCTTGATGAGAATCATTCGGGGCTAGAGACGGGAATGCCCAGGACATGTGATACCAATGACTGGAGAGGTTGAATGTGACCTTGGTGATATTTGATAATAAAAAAAAGTATTTAATAATACGGGCGTATTTTTTTTATATAAATATACTGATGTATGAATAGACATAAATGCACAATTGAGTTAATAAACAGCTGAATACCGCAATAAGTAGAGAAAAAACATCTTGAAGGTAGACCCTGGCTGGTACTGGTGGGCCTGACCCATTTTAACTATTTTCAGCAGTACCACTTCTTTACATTTTAAAAATGATGATAAACACTTAGATCAATAAAGAAAATATCCATTTAAGTGTCTTATTCTAATATTTTTACTGCTGGATAAATCGGTTCAATGGAACCGGAACAATGTTTGTGTGTACACTGCAAACTCACTTATCTGATTGTAGAGACTGAATTTGATTATTTTGCTTTTGTCTACAAATGTTTACAAGGTAAAAAGATGAGAGATTCAAATTTGGAAATGTGGTCTATCCTCCTGAAAAAAATCAAAAACAATTAAGAGTTCTCACAAGGTGGGTTTACAGGAAGTCAAACTTAGAGATTTTTTTTCTGTTTTGTACAAGGAACGGTTAAAGTGTTTGATCATCACGGTATACAACATACATACATACGGTTTCTATGAATTTGACCCAAAATTATTTTGGGGACATACAAAAAATTTATGTGAATTGAGAGATTACAAAATGTGAAAATTAATTGAAAATATCAAACATTTAAGGAGAAAAATCATATATTCTGTATTCTGTATGCTGTTTCGAAAACCCCAGACTAAATTTCAAACCACATTACCCATAATTTCTTGATGACTTTCATTCCATATATTCAGACTTTCATTCCATATATTCAGACTTTCATTCCATATATTCAGACTTTCATTCCATATATTCAGACTTTCATTCCATATATTCAGACTTTCATTCCATATATTCAGACTTTCATTCCATATATTCAAGGTTCATTCCATATATTCAGACTTTCATTCCATATATTCAGACTTTTGTTCCATATATTCAGACTTTCATTCCATATATTCAAGGTTCATTCAATATATTCAGACTTTCATTCCATATATTCAAGGTTCATTCCATATATTCAGACTTTCATTCCATATATTCAGATTTTCATTCCACATATTCAGACTTTCATTCCATATATTCAGACTTTCATTCCATATATTCAGACTTTTGTTCCATATATTCAGACTTTCATTCCATATATTCAGACTTTCATTCCATATATTCAAGGTTCATTCCATATATTCAGACTTTCATTCCATATATTCAGACTTTCATTCCATATATTCAAGGTTCATTCCATATATTCAGACTTTCATTCCATATATTCAAGGTTCATTCCATATATTCAGACTTTCATTCCATATATTCAAGGTTCATTCAATATATTCAGACTTTCATTCCATATATTCAGACTTTCATTCCATATATTCAGACTTTCATTCCATATATTCAGACTTTCATTCCATATATTCAAGGTTCATTCCATATATTCAGACTTTCATTCCATATATTCAAGGTTCATTCAATATATTCAGACTTTCGTTCCATATATTCAGACTTTCATTCCATATATTCAAGGTTCATCCCATATATTCAGACTTTCATTCCATATATTCAGACTTTAATTCCATATATTCAAGGTTCATTCCATATATTCAGACTTTCATTCCATATATTCAAGGTTCATTTCATATATTCAGACTTTCATTCCATATATTCAGACTTTCATTCCATATATTCAAGGTTCATTCAATATATTCAGACTTTCATTCCATATATTCAGACTTTCATTCCATATATTCAAGGTTCATTCAATATATTCAGACTTTCATTCCATATATTCAAGGTTCATTCCATATATTCAGACTTTCATTCCATATATTCAAGGTTCATTCAATATATTCAGACTTTCATTCCATATATTCAGACTTTTGTTCCATATATTCAAGGTTCATTCCATATATTCAGACTTTCATTCCATATATTCAGACTTTCATTCCATATATTCAAGGTTCATTCCATATATTCAGACTTTCATTCCATATATTCAAGGTTCATTCAATATATTCAGACTTTCGTTCCATATATTCAGACTTTCATTCCATATATTCAAGGTTCATTCCATATATTCAGACTTTCATTCCATATATTCAGACTTTCATTCCATATATTCAAGGTTCATTCCATATATTCAGACTTTCATTCCATATATTCAAGGTTCATTTCATATATTCAGACTTTCATTCCATATATTCAGACTTTCATTCCATATATTCAAGGTTCATTCAATATATTCAGACTTTCATTCCATATATTCAGACTTTCATTCCATATATTCAAGGTTCATTCAATATATTCAGACTTTCATTCCATATATTCAAGGTTCATTCCATATATTCAGACTTTCATTCCATATATTCAAGGTTCATTCAATATATTCAGACTTTCATTCCATATATTCAGACTTTCATTCCATATATTCAAGGTTCATTCCATATATTCAGACTTTCATTCCATATATTCAGACTTTCATTCCATATATTCAAGGTTCATTCAATATATTCAGACTTTTGTTCCATATATTCAGACTTTCATTCCATATATTCAAGGTTCATTCAATATATTCAGACTTTCGTTCCATATATTCAGACTTTCATTCCATATATTCAAGGTTCATTCCATATATTCAGACTTTCATTCCATATATTCAGACTTTCATTCCATATATTCAAGGTTCATTCCATATATTCAGACTTTCATTCCATATATTCAAGGTTCATTCAATATATTCAGACTTTCGTTCCATATATTCAGACTTTCATTCCATATATTCAAGGTTCATTCCATATATTCAGACTTTCATTCCATATATTCAAGGTTCATTCCATATATTCAGACTTTCATTCCATATATTCAAGGTTCATTCCATATATTCAGACTTTCATTCCATATATTCAGACTTTCATTCCATATATTCAAGGTTCATTCCATATATTCAGATTTTTGAATATAAATATAAATAATTTCCTGAACGGCATGCCATAATATATATATATATATATATATATATATTTATATATATCAGTCACAGTTTTAGATAGTTGTATAAAACATCTCTTGGGATTAGGCTGCCCCTTTTTGGACCACTGAAAACACACTTTAGGATGACATAGGCGTCCCAGACCAGTCTGAAACAGGCTAACTTTGCAGAATAAACCCTTGTTTTGTAAAAACGACTCAACTACAGGTTTAGACAGGATAAAAATCCCGTATGTTCCCCTAAGATTACACCAAGAATAATCAGCCCCCAGGTTTAAAGAAAAAACGAAAGATCACAACCATCATTTGTCTATTTTTCAGGGATATAAGACACTGGAAAACCCAAATACACACTTTCACATAAAGCTGCATATATTTAAAGTAAAATGGATGTGGTCTTAGACAGCTATGTTTCTGGCACTAAAGAACAATGGATTTATATGCAAATTACTTTGATATTCTTCTTTTTCTGTCGCTGAACACAAACATAGACCTGAACACACACACACCCAGACGCACACCCACACATACACCTCAAAAATATATGCACTTAACTCACCCTGAAGCCAATTTCAGCAAACTGAGTTAACAGCCTTCAGAAGTTAGCGGAGCTGAAAGAGTGACAACTCTTTGACAAAAGCCACACAGGAGACATTTCTCTGTCGCTAATATGTGCTGTCAGCTTGGATTCATCTAAAATGCAACTAATGCATCACCCCTCTGCTGCCAGAACCACACACACCCCCAACTAACACCACCCCCTAACTCCAGCCGACTCACAGAAAAAGGAGGCTGATCTGAATACTTTGACAATAACAGTGCTGAAGAAGAAGAAAAAAATCTGCTCTCAGATGATGCCGGCAAATAGCAAAACATATTCAGCCTGACAAAAGGAGCTTCTGTGTGATGGGATGTTCAATCTTCTCAGGTGTCAGTGCCTTCGCAGAGAAGAGGAAATTGGTGCCAGACAGAGAGGCATATCCAAACCAAGTGCATTCTAAATAGGAGTCACATTGTAGAGAGCCCAATGAGAATGATAGCTGCATGATGATGGTTGTGATGATGATTACAGCACAGCTATTTGGTAATGATGGGGCATCATTTTTGGTCCTATGAAAACAGTTTGGGTGCCAGCTTTACCCTGTGGCGGCGTCACAAAGAGCAGAGTGAAGAAAACAAAAGAAAAAATTTACTATGACAGGCTGGAAATAAAACAAGCAGGTACATGAGCTTATTTTAGCAATTTGATGTAATCTTTTTTAATTAGATTGTTTGATGCTGTGAAGATTGTCTGGAACATTAAGTAACTGATGGAGGTTGACCTGAAAGTTCTAAATGTCAAAAAAATGTGATCTTGATAAAACAATGATAGAAACACAAGCCACAGTACAAGCTAAAGTTTATGTCTTATGTTTTTATTTATTTCTTCTCCTTTCCGGGACATCCGGGGGCGAGACGTCTGCAGCATTGCTGAATTGTCTCGGAAGTGTGACCAAGGGGCATAACCCTGCAAGCTGATTGGATGTTGTCATTGGAAACTAAGAAGGTGGTGAAGTCAGTCATTCTGCTTCTATCGAGAAATACAGCAAAATCTTTGCGGGGAGATCAGTTTCAAATCTGGTAGCTAAAGTTTATTTTTAACCTGTTACACTGAAACATTGTTAGAACACTTGTTGAGAGAAAAAAAAAATGTCAGAATATATTTCAGGAAACAACGACGGTGGTGAAGTCTGTAATTCTGCTTCTATCGATAAATACAACGCAATCTTCAGTAGTAAGTATTCATCTTTAAGAATTCCTTAGGTGCGTGTGAATGCTCCTTGATAATACTAATAATAATGATGATGTTTAATTTATATTCTTTAGAACCCACAAGTGACAAGCTGGATGGTATCGTTTTAACACAGTCTAACTACGGTGATTATTAACTGCAGCAACATCTGGTTTAGTCAAATGGTGAATGCTATTTTATGATTTTAAAAATAAATTCTACTTACAGATTTAACAAGAGGCGTATTCCTGAACGTTGAAGAGGTCAGCGGTTGTAACCGTCTGCCCCCGAAAAAATCAAAGTTGAGATGGAAACTTGTCTTCAAAAAAGACAATCCTCATCCAAACTGAACATATCCACGGACAAGACTGTGACCCCATTCATGCACCACAGTCTGTATGATCCCCTGATTGTGCGCCGGAAAAATGAACAGCTCTGGAACAGGATAGTAAGTTAAAAAAAAACATTTTTCTATGCATGCTTTCACGGGTGTATGCGATATTGCAGCCTTGTTTTAACCATTGAATAAATATTTTACAGATTTATCAAATTATTGAATCAAGAACCCTATCCTGGATAATATTCCGCAGAACTGTACCAGTTCAGTGCAGGAAGAGTTGAAACGTCCCGGAACCGTTAAAATACCCCGTGTACAGAATAATTGAAAGTTATAGTATTTCAAATTCTGTTCTATCCAAATCTTCACAGAAACAATAAAAAAAAATAATAAATTTCGGAAGATCAGCATTGTAAGGTAACTTTATTTTGTTCATCGTTCATCGTCTTCCGCTTATCCAGGACCGGTCGCGGGGGCAGCAGACTCAGCAGAGACGCCCAGACGTCCCTCTCTCCAGACACCTCCTCCAGCTCCTCCAGGGGGAGCCCAAGGCGTTCCCAGGCCAGCCGAGAGACATAGTCCCTCCAGCGTGTCCTGGGCCGTCCCCTGGGCCTCCTCCCGGTGGGACGTGCCCGGAACACCTCCCGAGGAAGGCGTCCAGGAGGCATCCGGTATAGATGCCCGAGCCACCTCAACTGGCTCCTTTCGATGTGGAGGAGCAGCGGCTCTACTCCGAGCCCCTCCCGGATGGCCGAGCTCCTCACCCTATCTCTAAGGGAGTGCCCGGCCACCCTATGGAGGAAGCTCATTTCAGCCGCTTGTATCCGTGATCTCGTTCTTTCGGTCATGACCCAAAGTTCATGGCCATAGGTGAGGGTAGGAACGTAGACCGACCAGTAAATTGAGAGCTTTGCTTTTCGGCTCAGCTCTCTCTTCACCACAACGGACCGGCAAAGCGCCCCCATTACTGTGGCAGCCGCACCGATCCGTCTGTCGATCTCCCGCTCCATTCTTCCCTCACTCGTGAACAAGACCCCGAGATACTTAAACTCCTCCACTTGAGGCAGGAACTCCCCTCCAACCTGAAGAGGACAAGCCACCCTTTTCCGGTCGAGTACCATGGCCTCGGACTTGGAGGAGCTGATCCTCATCCCAGCCGCTTCACACTCGGCTGCGAACCGCCACAGCGCATGCTGTAGGTCTTGGCTAGAGGGGGCCAGCAGGACCACGTCATCCGCAAAAAGAAGAGACGAAATCCACTGGTCCCCAAACCAGACCCCCTCCAGCCTTTGGCTGCGTCTAGAAATCCTGTCCATAAAAGTTATGAACAGGACCGGTGACAAAGGGCAGCCCTGCCAGAGTCCAACATGCACCGGGAACAGGTCCGACTTAGTGCCGCCAATGCGGACCAAACTCCTGCTCCGCTCGTACAGTGACCGGATGGCCCCTAATAAAGGGCCCCTGATTCCATACTCCTGGAGCACCCCCCACAGGGCATCACGAGGGACACAGTCAAATGCCTTCTCCAGGTCCACAAAACACATGTGAACCGGTTGGGCAAACTCCCATGAACCCTCGAGCACCCTGTAGAGGGTATAGAGCTGGTCCAGTGTTCCACGGCTGGGACGAAAACCACACTGTTCCTCCTGAAGCCGAGGTTCGACTATCGGTCGGACTCTCCTCTCCAATACCCTGGCGTAGGCCTTACCAGGGAGGCTGAGGAGTGTGATCCCCCTGTAGTTGGAACACACCCTCCGGTCCCCCTTCTTATAAAGGGGGACCACCACCCCAGTCTGCCAGTCCAGAGGCACTGTCCCCGACTGCCACGCAATGTTGAAGAGGCGTGTCAACCATGACAGCCCTACAACATCCAGACACTTGAGGTACTCAGGGCGGATCTCATCCACCCCCGAAGCCTTGCCACCGCGGAGCTTTTTAACCACCTCGGTGACTTCAGCCTGGGTGATGAAAGAGTCCAACCCCGAGTCCCCAGACTCTGTTTCCACCACGGAATGCGTGATGGCAGGATTGAGGAGATCCTCGAAGTACTCCTTCCACCGCCCGATAATGTCCTCAGTCGAGGTCAGCAGTCTCCTGCCCCCACTATAAACAGTGTTGGCAAAGCACTGCTTCCCCCTCCTGAGGCGCCGGACGGTTTGCCAGAATCGCTTTGAGGCCAACCGGTAGTCCTTCTCCATGGCCTCACCGAACTCTTCCCAGGCCCGAGTTTTTGCCTCTGCCACAGCCCGGGCCGCAGCACGCTTGGCCTCACGGTACCCGTCAGCCGCCTCGGGAGTCCCACAAGCCAACCACAGCCGATAGGACTCCTTCTTCAGCTTAACAGCATCCCTTACTGCCGGTGTCCACCACCGGGTTCTGGGATTGCCGCCACGACAGGCACCGCAGACCTTATGGCCGCAGCTATGGGCAGCAGCATCGACAATAGATGCAGAGAACATGGTCCACTCGGACTCTATGTCTCCAACATCCCCCGGGATCTGGTCAAAGCTCTCCCGGAGGTGGGAGTTGAATACATCCCTGGCCGAGGGCTCCGCCAGGCGTTCCCAGCAGACCCTCACTATGCGCTTGGGCCTGCCAAGTCTGTCTGGCTTTCTCCTCCTCCAGCGGATCCAACTCACCACCAGGTGATGATCAGTGGACAGCTCAGCCCCTCTCTTCACCCGAGTGTCCAAAACATGCGGCCGAAGGTCTGATGATACGACAACAAAGTCGATCATCGACCTCCTGCCTAGGGTGTCCTGGTGCCAAGTGCACTGATGGACACCCTTATGTTTGAACATGGTGTTCGTTATGGACAATCCGTGACTAGCACAGAAGTCCAATAACAAAACACCACTCGGATTCAGATCGGGGAGGCCATTCCTCCCGATCACGCCTCTCCAGGTGTCACTGTCGTTCCCCACGTGGGCGTTGAAGTCCCCCAGCAGAATAATGGGGGACACAGAATATCTTACACTGAGGAAAAGACACCTGGCTCTGTATACCAGGGCGAAGCTTGTTAGAGGTTTAATGAATGGTATGTTTAATTCTTATTTTACCTACTGAATTAATTCGTATATTTCAATAATTTATTTTTTCTTTATCAATCCAGAGGCAGCGTTGATGGTAGAACAGATTCCATCCAGACCTGGACAGCAACAGCGCAGACATAGAGTTTCTCTAGTCTTACGTGACTATCGTAATAAAGCGTCAACCTTAACGCTTTTGGCAGCATGCCAGACACTCTTACTGAAACAATGCGCTGATATCAAGGTAATTTAAACTGATCCCTGGGTTTTATTCTTCTTCTTTTTCTTATACTGATGTAAATATGGATAACCAAATCATACATGCGCTGAACGAAATAAGGAATGCTGTCGTTCAGCTCAGTGAAATTCCCGTTAATGCAAAAGTAGCAGATAACATCGGGTTAGATGCATCTCCTGCAAACAACAGTGAAAATGTGCACGGTGACTTTTTACACTCACTAGAACAAGCAGTTGAACATTTAAATAGAGCACCGTCTCCACCCTGTATTCATCAAAATGAATCAGATAACTTACAAATTCCTTCAACGTAACACGCCGCTGATCATACTGGGCAACATGGTGGTAATTTCAATCCGGAGGTTGCAGTCAACCTTGATCAGATTCAAAGTGAAAGTTTTAATAACATTGAAATAAGGAGACCTTTCGCCATCCCACCACCCTGCCTGGGTAATGTCCCTGATCTTGCAGCATTGTATATAAACATCATGCGTATTCTCACTGAATTAGCCAACACTGCAAGATCTTTGACCAGACGTATCGATGTTGTACAGCTAGAATTAGTCAGGGAAAATCTCAACCGTAACGTCACGTTTACCATTAACGATGATGGGAATATGATCCTTCCTGCTTTCGAGGATTTTTTAGATGAGTTAGTACAGTCCAACGCCGAAATGCCTACAGGTAGTTAATGACCCTGCAGGAGGGTCAAAACGTAAGGTTAAAGGAACGTTAGACTGTGAACTGATTAATAAGGTAAAGCGTCACCTGTATATTGTAGATAATACCGGTAATCAGTTATGCTTTGCCATAAATCTCGCACACGTCTTTGACCCTAACCTTACTGATAATCAGGCTTTAGAGCTGGGGAGGGAGTGGCAACACAGGGCTGGTTTAGATGATCAGACAGAAGTTACTTTCAGCGACATTGGTAAATTTGAAAACATTCTAAAGAGAAAAATTTTAGTGTTTCACAGAACCGTTACAGACTCTGCAGCTCTGTGTAAATTTGAGGACAGTTTCCCTGATCGATCAAACCCTCTCTTTCTGCTGTTGTTTCAAGATCACTATTATGGGATAAAAAATCTCAAGGGTTTTATAGGATCGAGATACATCTGTGCATATTGTTACGGGAGCTATGAAAAGCCAGACACACACCATTGTGAAGGCTATTGTCCGGTGTGTCACTCATACCAGTGTATGCGTGAAATTAACGAACCTGTCGCCTGTGCAGGTTGTCACAGAATCTGTAATAACTCTTCTTGTTTCAGTAGACACAGGGAACCCTGCAACAGACCTAGTGCTGACAGGCCTATGAGTGACTGTGAGTTGGTAAAACTGTGCAAGGTGTGCAAAAGGATATACGTCATTCCAATCAGCAAGCAGGACAAACCACACGTGTGTAATGTAAAATGCTGTATTTGCAGTGAGAATATACCTCCTGATTTAGATGTGACATGCGATGAACATCAGTGCTACTACATTCAACCTGGCAAACCCTGTAAACAGCTAGATGATAAAATGATTTTTTATGATTTTGAATGCTTCATTGACAAGAACGGTGTGCACATCCCCTATCTGGTCTGTGTTAAAATATTGAAAGGTGAGGAATGGCATGCTTATGGATTGAAACGTACTCAAACATTTCTTCTCCATTTCAGGAGACCGATGTACAGAGGCTTTACCTTAATAGCTCATAACGCACGTGGGTATGACAGCTACCTGATTCTCACAGCTATGCTGCAGTTAGGCATTAAACCTCATCTCATCATGCAGGGAAGTAAAGTTCTCTGTTTAACCGAGCCTGATTACAGGTTAAAATTCATTGATAGTCTGTCCTTCATGTGTATGAAGCTTGTTCGATGCCGAAAGCATTAGGTTTTAGTGATCAGACCAAAGGTTTTTTCCCCCACCTATTCTCCTCTGAACAACGTCTCCAGTATGTGGGGTCTTTTCCTCCTCCATCCTTCTACGCTGTAGAACGCATGAGTCTTCAAGAACAACAGATGTTTAACAGCTGGTACAGAGAAGTGAGCAAAGGGGTCTTTGACTTTGAGTAGGAAGCTCTTCCTTATTATAAAAATGATGTGGACATTCTATTTCAAGGTTGCGTTAAATTCAGGGATGAGTTCTTTAAGGAGACAAGTCTGGATCCGCTTAAATGCATCACGATAGCCTCAGCCTGCATGAAGGTTTTTGTAACCAATTTCCTTCCTCCTAAAACCTTGGCCATCCCCTCACCTCTGGACTACAGGCGTAGTAGTAAGACGTTTTCCAGTCCATTCAATGGGTTGGCTGGATTTCAGACAGCAAATAAATAGACATTGAACATGCATTAAACAAGGGGGAAAAGAAAATCGGTCCATATCCTGTGGATGGGTTTCAGGAGATTAATGGTGGAAAGGTTGCGTTCGCATTTTACGGCTGTAAATTGTGTTATTCACCTCACGAGACGTCCTTTGAGAGGGGCAGCATTTAAACAGCTTTACGCAGCCACTGTTGAGAGAAGCAAGGTGCTCCAAACTGTGTATGGCCTTCGTCTCAAGGTTATCTGGGAGCATGAGTGGACTGAAATGAAACAAAATCAGACCTGGGGGTGATCAGCTTTCTTGAGAAAGTTAATGCACCCGAACCGCTATCACTCCGAGATGCTCTGTATGGTGGTCGCACCTGCCCTATGAGGTTGAGGTACACAGCGGGGCCAGGTGAAACTGTACACTATGTAGATTACACATCTCTGTACCCTTATGTAAATTTTAACTGTATCTTTCCCCTCGGGCACCCCACCATCATTTACAAAGATTTTGATGACCTCAACAGCTACTTTGGCATCATCAAAGCTGTGGTCTATCCCCCACGAGGTCTCTTCCCCGTTTTGCCTTACAGAACATCCCAAGGTGAACTTGTGTTTACTCTCTGCTGCACATGTGCTGAAATAAATAACCAGTCAGGTCCCTGCAGGCATAATGATGAGGACAGAGCTCTGACGGGTGTATGGGTGAGTGTAGAATTTTGTAAAGCATTGCAGAGTGGTTATCGCCTTGCTAAAATCACAGACGTTTGGCATGTTGAGAGTAGCAGTAGCACAATCTTTAAAGGTTACATTCACTGTTTTTTAAAGGGTAAGCAGGAGGCTTCAGGCTACCCTTCTGAACCGGTGGATGAGGAGAGCAGGTCAATGTATGTAGCAGACTACAAACTCCACGAGGGTTTTCAATTAGACGCAGGCAAATTCAAGGTGAACCCTGCCAAAAGACAGCTAGCAAAACTGTGTTTAAACAGCTTTTGGGGAAAGTTTGCGCAGCGAAGTAATCTGTCTCAAACCACAGTCGTCACTAACCCTGATGAGTGTTTCAGCTTCATGTTCTTGAGTAAATACAGGGTTAACTACTTCCATTTCTTCAACCATGAAATGTGTGTAGTGCAGTGGAACTACAGCAAACGTGTCATTTCTCCCCCAAGCAAGGTAAACAATGTCTTTATTGCAACAATCACCACCACTTATGCACGTTTAAAACTTTTCAGCAGCATGGAGAAGTTACAGACAACTCTGCCTTTTTGGTTATTAGAGTATAAGAAGAAGAAGAAAGATTAAAAAAAATAAATAAATGTTGCATTCCGCCGATTTACAGGAGATTGATTTTGATCCTAGATTTAGAGCGCCTTTCTCATGTATGATTATAGGACCCAGCGGCTGCGGGAAAACTTTTTTTGTAAAAAGTGTTTTGCAAAATTGTAACCATGTCATGGATGTTGTTCCCGAAAATATTGTATGGATTTACACATCTTTTCAGCCCATGTATGCTGAATTGCAGAAGATGAAGAAAAATATAAAATTTGTGGAAGCATTGCCTCATTCTTTTGATGATGAAAACCTGTTTCCTCCTGATCAGAATCATCTGATTATTTTAGATGATGTTATTGCCCAAGCCTCACATGATGAAAATGTGATGAAGGTCTTTACACAGTTTGTTCACCATCGTAATATGAGCATCATGCTGTTGACTCAGAACGTTTTTCATCAGGGAAAGTACAGTCGCACTATTAGTTTGAACTGTAATTATATGGTGTTGTTTAAGAACCCGGGAGATAAACTCCAGCTGAATATATTGGCCCGCCAAATGTTTCCATCGCAAAAGGGTCTCTTCCTGGAGAGTTTTGAAGATGCAACGAGAGACCCTCGTGGTTTTTTAATCATCGATTTCACGCCTACCTGCCCAGAACATTTCAGACTGAGAACGGGGATACTTCCTCACCAGTGGCCTGCTGTGTATGTGCCCAGAACAAAGTAAGTCATCATGTCTGCGCGTATAAAAAGGAATGTCGCATTATTCAGAGCTCTGTACCAGGCCACTCCTCAGAAACGTAAAGATATTCTCACACACTGCTCACCCAACTTTCTTCAGGCTCTGTGTGAGATTGCTCAGAATATTTTAAAAGGTACCATTAAACTATCGCCCTCTCAACACCAGAAATTGAAGAAGCAGAGAAAAATCATCAGGCTGTTGGCTGATAAAAGAACTGGTATCAACGTAAACAGTTGGCTCTCAAAAACCAAGGAGGAGGTTTTATTCTCTCCATCCTAACAACTCTTGCCCCCTTGATCGGTGATCTAGATAATCAGGAGATAATGTCTCTTAGAACATCGCAGAAGATGCTTTTCATTTCCCCTCATCAGTTCAGGCGTTGGACCCAGTCAGAAACGTCCTTCAGACAGACGGCGGAGGAGAATTTGGATGCTGAAATGAGAGCGATATTGAATGACCCCGGTTTGACTTCATATGAAAAAATGAAAAAATATGATGCACTTTTGCAGAGGTATCTCACTCTACTCAAGCAAGGTGTCAAAGAAGAACCACTGGTGAGTTTGACGCTTCAGCGTGACACATCGAGCAATACTCCAGAGCATGAGCCATATGAAGAAAAACATGGCCTGGGGCATGACCAGGTTGCTTCGGATCAGGTTGTTACGGATGTACTGAAAAGCCTGCCAAAGCATAACCGTGAAAATGCTGACTACATTTTGAAGAAATTATCTGAAAGAAGTGGGGGTTGGACTTTGCGAAGAGAATTTGTATTCAAAGGAAATGTTGTAAAGGGGTACCATATGATTGACTTGTTGAAAAATCTCATGCTACCATTTAAATCTGGAGCACCGCTACCCCAAGGATGGTCAGACTTTCTACACACCTTGTCAGAGGTAACCATCCCCATATCTTCAGTCAATAACCGTTATGCTCGTGATGAATATAGACGGCTCAAAACAGAGGGAGAGGGATCATTTATTGAAAGTGCTCAGGCATTGAGCAGAGAAGAAAAAAGCAGACAACTCTTTCTCCCCATTGGTCGAGATCCGAGCCGGAAGACCCTAAAAATACTGATGTGAAGCCAAAAAAGTCTCTTTTTAAAACAATACTACCTCCCCAATGGATCACATTTTCATCATTAACCATTATAAGAAAATGAGACTTGTAACCTATTTCTTTTCATTCAATAAAATCTTTATTGATTGTATTTTTATGTCTAGCATCATGCTCTACTTCACACACACACACACACACACACACACCACACACACACACACACACACACACACACACCAATATACATTTTCATTAGAATTTAAACAAAATTAAAATCAGAAAAAAAAGACAGTTTAAATTCCATAACAATCTTGAAACATCTCCAAGGAGCATGCACTGTGAGTGAAAAATGCAGAACTCTGATTAATGACACATTTCTGGTATTTTTTTACAAAGTTAGATACCATTAAATCATTCTTAAACACATCTCAGCTGTATTTACATAATACTTGCTGCAGTGATAAACCGCATGCTCTATGACAGAGATAATAAATACAATGGTGACCGCACACTGGACAGGGTGTTTTTTGAAGCTGGTTATTGTGATACAATATTTTTGATGATCTGTCTTTTAAAAATGTTACGATGCTCAAAATTCAGAGGGAACCCATAAGAGTCAAAAAAGCTGGCTTCACCACTCTCTTCCAGAGTCAGAGCCAACCAGTGTCCTCCCGGCATGTGTGAAGGATGTGTGTTCACTATAAAGCATGCAGGTTCAGTGAACATGTCAGCGAGCAGTGGCAATTGGTCGCACGCCCAGACACCGTAAAAGAAATCTCCCAGCAGATGATGCAGTAGGTCCTCAATTTCATGATTATTCATGTCTGATTAGATTAATAATAATCCACCAGCACACGCCTCTTTGAATCAATCTCTAAAATAGTCATAACAAGCGTAGATGATCAGCGTGGTTGTATGAGGCAATGGTTGCCTGAATCGCATTTCCAATCTTAAATTCCCGCTGGAAAGTGGAGATAGAGCATCTGTGTCCTCACCTGGGTTAAGATTAAATGCGAATAGAGAGTATTTTCGATTAAATTTCTGACGTGTTATACTCAGCGGATGATCTTTTAGATGTCGTCCTGTAGCCGTAAACAAGTTGTAATACTCTCTCACTAAATTGCCTTGGTTAAAATTGGGTTGGAAGGCCTTCGCAGGAATTTGCCTACCATCCTTGCATAAGGCTAAATATTCCATATCAAAATGATTAAAAGCAGATGGATTGAGATTGTGTGGTCCTGTAAAAGCGTCATGATCCAGTAATGCAATCACCACATACATGGGAAAGATACCTAAGAAAATATTCTCTTGATTGCATACCCTTGAATTTTCAGGGATGGAACATGTTTTTACATTCACACGTGAAATTGGATAGAGAGCATTTGCTTTCATTAAAGCTGTAGTGTGACCCAGTCGTACAGATGGAGAGACGGAAACGTTTTTGATGAAAAGAGATGCTCCTAATATCCTGAGTTTGAAAGTGGAGTCTCTTGCTGCCATGAGACAAAAAGAATCGTTGGCTCTTGTAAGTTTAATTTTGAGGTCAACAGAGTTTAAAAGAAGTCTCGCAGAAAAATATGTCTGCATGCAGGGGGCCTAGGAGATGTACCTCCCTCTGGAATTTTCCGTAAAGCCTGCTCTGTTGTTAAGACCTTGGTTAGGGCCGTTAGTTGTAACAATAGAGTTCAGAGCACCTGCAGTGTCTTTATAAAAAAGACCAGAGCTAAACTGGGTTTTTAAAGAATCCTCAGAAATGTTTAACAATGTCTCAATCATGGCTCTATATGGATGTGTAGCGCTGGATTGTGAAATCAATTGATCTCCGACAGTGACATCACACTGACTGAAGATGGTGTTTAACGGGTAGTTGATGAGCCCTACAGGTGCATCATCTGGCAGGTTTGTTCCATTCTCGTTAGTAATTTTCACTCTGAGATGCAATAGCGTATAAATATATAAATTTTGTAAATTTTATCTTCGGTCAATAGCTGCATCATCGGGGCAGAAAATAAGTCCAGCGTGCACTCTGATGATTTGTTATGTAAAAGAGCCATTATTTAAATATATCAAAACTTGCGGAAGACTTCCATCCTCTTCGTTTGTCAGCTCCAACTGATCTCCTTTTTCGTGCTTGTCGTTGTTTTTTGACCGTCCTTAAACAATTACCTAAGGCTCTTGTTCTGGGTCTTTGGATAAAACCATAATTCCTGAACCTTCTTGACCGTTGGTGTGTGTAGAACCACTGATTTTACTCACGGCTTACCTATAACGTCCAAAGTGATATTTGATGCAGCTTTTTTCAGCCGCTTTTGCAGCCGTTAAAAATGGTTTTGCAAAGCAAATCCTTTTTTAACCAGAGGGGATACGAAGCAAAATAAATTTGAAAACAATGATCCAATTCCGCATCCGTACATGACCAGGACCCCATAAAACCCTGGCAGATTACCGCCTGATTGACTTACATAGTAATTTACAACGCGATTAGGATCGCGTCTCAGACTTAGCTGTGCCATGTTCTCTTTTGCCTGCTTGGTGCACGGTGTTGAAGGACCAGGAGAATATGAATGATAACCAATCGAACTAAGACATTATATATATCTCTGGAATACTTTATACAAATAAAATGTATCTCAGGCTACGTTGTGATATCACCGGTCTGAAGTGTAGTCTTATCACTGTCTTTCCATAGACCAAATTTAGAGGAACGTTTTGGTCCGATTTAATTTCTATATGGATATTTTCAATATGTTTTCTGTAAACTGGAAGGTAGTGGGCGGGGTTAAACGTCAGAGTAACCATATCACTGAAGTTGCCTTGTACTTTGAGGGTCCGCAGTAAAGGTGCAAAAGCGTTGCCTACTATTTGCGGGCTGACCACGTCGCTGTAGCAGTATGGGTGATAGAAACCAGCCTTTGTATCCGCCGGAAAAGGAGCCAGTGCTGGTTCACCTACATGAATCCATTCCCCTGGTTTCACACTCAACATATAGGCTAGAGTGTTGTAGAAGCGTATTTCATACTGACCGCTTGCTTGAAATGCAAATCTCTTTTGAACTTTGCTGAATTTAATGCGGATACCCGAGTTCATTTTTTTGAAAAACAGTTCCATCTCTGTCTCGAGTTGAATAACGCTGTTATAGTAGCCACTTCTGATCCTTTGCGTATTGATCTCCACATCACCAACCTTCCACCATTCAAAGTAAGCTACATGATCTGGTAAGTTATGCCATGTATGGGGGTATGAAATCTCTGCTAATGCAACCAGCCATTGGCCTTCTAAATCAATATGTTGAGCTAAATTTACACGGAAACTTGAACTGGTATTATTTTTAAACACTTCCTTGCTAGCGTTACAGGGAAGGGTAGCGTAGAAACCACCGTCCTCTATCTTGCTGTCCATTATGCTGTATGAATCGTAAGGTTTCAGCGCACACCTATTTTATACGTCTCAAAGTTAACCAAACCTGACCCAACTGTTGAATTTCTCAGGCCAATTTTTCCAGCAAACAAAAACCAGCTTGACACCCTTGACTGTGCTTCGATTTAATATTTTCTCCACTTGATACATCTTGTCCTTAAATATTTTTACTTTTTGAAGTTCCTCTGTGTAAAAAGAACCCTCGATAGGTTCTCCATCCAAATCTTTGAGTTTGTATACAGGAGGAGATCAGGGTATCCGCTCATACACTGTAATACACTTCATCCGTAAAACTCTTTATTTTTTGTCAAACACTCCACGTACTTTCGATATTTTGACAAGATCCCCCTGTTTAAACATTGTCACTGAGGTCCTGCAATATCTGTTGCAGGTAACAACGTACATTCTGAAACACTTGAAAGGCATTTTCTGACGTCACTTCCATAGGATTCATTTTAATGCTGGTGTGGTAGCTGTGGTTGTAGCTTCTAGCTAGGTTTTGCAGGACATCAATGTACCGCCGGGTGATGTTAGCTGTAAAATATCTCCACATCCTTGTTTTTAACATGCAGTTAAGCTTCTCAACCACAGAGGCTTTTGCCTTACTCGCTGTGGCAAAATGTTCAATACCGTATTTCTCCATTAGAAGCTTAAATTTCTTGTTAAAAAATTCTTTACTTGCATCAGTTTGAAGTTTTTTAGGGACCTGACTTTCTTTAAAAACTGATTGAAAAGCCTTTAGCACCTCTGTAGCAGTTTTCCTCTTCAAAACCCCTACATACGCCCTCTATGAAAAGATGTCAATGACTGTTAATAAATAATTGTAACCGTCATTTTCCTTGGTCAGAGCTTGCATGTCACAGAGATTGGCTTGGAACTGTCTCAATGGTCTGGTGACAAAAACTCTGTTTCTCAGGAACTTTATTCTTGCAGGTTTATGTAGATTATAGGTATCTTCTCCTGATAAAAAATCTTTAACTATTTCAACCGCTACCCTCTATCCCGTTTCATCTTGCAAAACTCTCCTCAACCTTTCTATACCCCCTACAATTTCCAGATTTGATGGATTGTAATATACATTCTTCATCAATCTTCTTTCAGCCATCCCAGTCTAATGCTCACTCTGACAACTACTTCTTAAATAATGTAAAAAAAACACCGGAGGTATATTTATTCCTCTTTTTCTTTACTTGTATTTAATAAAAAAACAGAAAAACACGTTCAGATAATAAAGATCAATTCAAACACTGCAATCTTTAAACAAGTTATATATATATATATATATATATATATATATATATATATATATATATATATATATATATATATATATATATGTATGTATGTATATGTATTATGCCGTTCAGGAAATTATTTATATTTATATTAAAAAATCTGAATATATGGAATGAACCTTGAATATATGGAATGAAAGTCTGACTATATTGAGTGAACCTTGAATATATAGGAATGAAAGTCTGAATATATGGAATGAACCTTGAATATATGGAATGAAAGTCTGAATATATGGAATGAACCTTGAATATATGGAATGAACCTTGAATATATGGAATGAACCTTGAATATATGGAAAGAAAGTCTGAATATATGGAATGAACCTTGAATATATGGAATGAAAGTCTGAATATATGGAATTAACCATGAATATATGGAACGAAAGTCTGAATATATTTAATGAACCTTGAATATATGGAATGAAAGTCTGAATATATGGAATGCAAATCTGAATATATTGAGTGAACCTTGAATATATGGAATGAAAGTCTGAATATATGGATTGAACTTTGAATATATGGAATGAAAGTCTGAATATATTGAGAGATCCTTGAATATATGGAATGGAAGTCTGAATATATGGAATGAACCTTGAATATATGGAATGAAAGTGTGAATATATGGAATGAAAGTCTGAATATATGGAATGAAAGTCTGAATATATGGATTGAACCTTGAATATATGGAATGAAAGTCTGAATATATTTAATGAACCTTGAATATATGGAATGAAAGTCTGAATATATGAATTGAACCTTGTATATATGGAATGAAAGTCTGAATATATTGAGTGAACCTTGAATATATGGAATGAAAGTCTGAATATATGAATTGAACCTTGTATATATGGAATGAAAGTCTGAATATATTGAAAGAACCTTGAATATATGGAAAGAAAGTCTGAATATATGGAATGAACCTTGAATATATGGAATGAAAGTCTGAATATATGGAATGAAAGTCTGAATATATGGAATGAAAGTCTGAATATATGGAATGAATCTTGAATATATGGAATGAAAGTCTGACTATATGGAAAGAACCTTGAATATATGGAATGAAAGTCTGAATATATGGAATGAATCTTGAATATATGATATGAAAGTCTGACTATATGGAATGAACCTTGAATATATGGAATGAAAGTCTGAAAATATGGAATGAACCTTGAATATATGGAATGAAAGTCTGAATACATGGAAGGAAAGTCGGAATATATGGAATTAACCTTGAATATATGGAACGAAAGGCTGAATATATGGAATGAACCTTGAATATATGGAATGAAAGTCTGAATATATGGAATGAAAGTCTGAATATATGGAATTAACCTTGATTATATGGAATGAAAGTCTGAATATATGGAATGAAAGTCTGAATGTATGGAATTAACCTTGAATATATGGAACGAAAGTCTGAATATATTGAATGAACCTTGAATATATGGAATGAAAGTCTGAATATATGGAATGAACCTTGAATATATGGAATGAAAGTCTGACTATATTGAGTGAACCTTGAATATATAGGAATGAAAGTCTGAATATATGGAATGAACCTTGAATATATGGAATGAAAGTCTGAATATATGGAATGAACCTTGAATATATGGAATGAACCTTGAACATATGGAATGAACCTTGAATATATGGAAAGAAAGTCTGAATATATGGAATGAACCTTGAATATATGGAATGAAAGTCTGAATATATGGAATTAACCATGAATATATGGAACGAAAGTCTGAATATATTTAATGAACCTTGAATATATGGAATGAAAGTCTGAATATATGGAATGCAAATCTGAATATATTGAGTGAACCTTGAATATATGGAATGAAAGTCTGAATATATGGATTGAACTTTGAATATATGGAATGAAAGTCTGAATATATTGAGAGATCCTTGAATATATGGAATGGAAGTCTGAATATATGGAATGAACCTTGAATATATGGAATGAAAGTGTGAATATATGGAATGAAAGTCTGAATATATGGAATGAAAGTCTGAATATATGGATTGAACCTTGAATATATGGAATGAAAGTCTGAATATATTTAATGAACCTTGAATATATGGAATGAAAGTCTGAATATATGAATTGAACCTTGTATATATGGAATGAAAGTCTGAATATATTGAGTGAACCTTGAATATATGGAATGAAAGTCTGAATATATGAATTGAACCTTGTATATATGGAATGAAAGTCTGAATATATTGAAAGAACCTTGAATATATGGAAAGAAAGTCTGAATATATGGAATGAACCTTGAATATATGGAATGAAAGTCTGAATACATGGAATGAAAGTCTGAATATATGGAATGAAAGTCTGAATATATGGAATGAATCTTGAATATATGGAATGAAAGTCTGACTATATGGAAAGAACCTTGAATATATGGAATGAAAGTCTGAATATATGGAATGAATCTTGAATATATGATATGAAAGTCTGACTATATGGAATGAACCTTGAATATATGGAATGAAAGTCTGAAAATATGGAATGAACCTTGAATATATGGAATGAAAGTCTGAATACATGGAAGGAAAGTCGGAATATATGGAATTAACCTTGAATATATGGAACGAAAGGCTGAATATATGGAATGAACCTTGAATATATGGAATGAAAGTCTGAATATATGGAATGAAAGTCTGAATATATGGAATTAACCTTGATTATATGGAATGAAAGTCTGAATATATGGAATGAAAGTCTGAATGTATGGAATTAACCTTGAATATATGGAACGAAAGTCTGAATATATTGAATGAACCTTGAATATATGGAATGAAAGTCTGAATATATGGAATGAACCTTGAATATATGGAATGAAAGTCTGAATACATGGAAGGAAAGTCGTAATATATGGAATTAACCTTGAATATATGGAACGAACGTCTGAATATATTGAATAAACCTTGAATATATGGAATGAAAGTCTGAATATATGGAAGGAACCTTGAATATATGGAATGAAAGTCTGAATATATGGAATGAACCTTGTATATATGGAATGAAAGTCTGAATATATTGAGTGAACCTTGAATATATGGAATGAAAGTCTGAATATATGAATTGAACCTTGAATATATGGAATGAAAGTCTGAATATATTGAAAGAACCTTGAATATATGGAAAGAAAGTCTGAATATATGGAATGAACCTTGAATATATGGAATGAAAGTCTGAATATATGGAATGAAAGTCTGAATATATGGATTGAACCTTGAATATATGGAATGAAAGTCTGAATATATTGAATGAACCTTGAATATATGGAATGAAAGTCTGAATATATGGAATGAACCTTGAATATATGATATGAAAGTCTGACTATATGGAATGAACCTTGAATATATGGAATGAAAGTCTGAAAATATGGAATGAACCTTGAATATATGGAATGAAAGTCTGAATACATGGAAGGAAAGTCGTAATATATGGAATTAATCCTTGAATATATGGAACGAAAGTCTGAATATATTGAATAAACCTTGAATATATGGAATGAAAGTCTGAATATATGGAATGAACCTAGAATATATGGAATGAAAGTCTGACTATATGGAAGGAACCTTGAATATATGGAATGAAAGTCTGAATATATGGAATGAAAGTCTGAATATATGGAATGAATCTTGAATATATGATATGAAAGTCTGACTATATGGAATGAACCTTGAATATATGGAACGAAAGTCTGAAAATATGGAATGAACCTTGAATATATGGAATGAAAGTCTGAATACATGGAAGGAAAGTCGGAATATATGGAATCAAATTGAATATATGGAACGAAAGGCTGAATATATGGAATGAACCTTGAATATATGGAATGAAAGTCTGAATATATGGAATGAAAGTCTGAATATATGGAATGAATCTTGAATATATGATATGAAAGTCTGACTATATGGAATGAACCTTGAATATATGGAATGAAAGTCTGAAAATATGGAATGAACCTTGAATATATGGAATGAAAGTCTGAATATATGGAATGAACCTTGAATATATGGAATGAAAGTCTGAATATATGGAATGAAAGTCTGAATATATGGATTGAACCTTGAATATATGGAATGAAAGTCTGAATATATGGAATGAACCTTGAATATATGGAATGAAAGTCTGAATATATGGAATAAACCTTGAATATATGGAATGAAAGTCTGAATATGTGAATTGAACCTTGTATATATGGAATGAAAGTCTGAATATATTGAAAGAACCTTGAATATATGGAAAGAAAGTCTGAATATATGGAATGAACCTTGAATATATGGAATGAAAGTCTGAATATATGGAATGAACCTTGAATATATGGAATGAAAGTCTGAATATATGGAATGAACCTTGAATATATGGAATGAAAGTCTGAATATATGGAATGAACCTTGAATATATGGAATGAAAGTCTGAATATATGGAATGAATCTTGAATATATGATATGAAAGTCTGACTATATGGAATGAACCTTGAATATATGGAATGAAAGTCTGAAAATATGGAATGAACCTTGAATATATGGAATGAAAGTCTGAATACATGGAAGGAAAGTCGGAATATATGGAATCAAATTGAATATATGGAACGAAAGGCTGAATATATGGAATGAACCTTGAATATATGGAATGAAAGTCTGAATATATGGAATGAAAGTCTGAATATATGGAATTAACCTTGAATATATGGAAAGAAAGTCTGAATATATGAATTGAACCTTGTATATATGGAATGAAAGTCTGAATATATTGAGTGAACCTTGAATATATGGAATGAAAGTCTGAATATATGAATTGAACCTTGTATATATTGAATGAAAGTCTGAATATATGGAATGAAAGTCTGAATATATGGAATGAAAGTCTGAATATATGGATTGAACCTTGAATATATGGAATGAAAGTCTGAATATATTGAATGAACCTTGAATATATGGAATGAAAGTCTGAAAATATGGAATGAACCTTGAATATATGATATGAAAGTCTGACTATATGGAATGAACCTTGAATATATGGAATGAAAGTCTGAAAATATGGAATGAACCTTGAATATATGGAATGAAAGTCTGAATACATGGAAGGAAAGTCGTAATATATGGAATTAACCTTGAATATATGGAACGAAAGTCTGAATATATTGAATAAACCTTGAATATATGGAATGAAAGTCTGAATATATTGAGTGAACCTTGAATATATGGAATGAAAGTCTGAATATATGAATTGAACCTTGTATATATGGAATGAAAGTCTGAATATATGGAAAGAACCTTGAATATATGGAAAGAAAGTCTGAATATATGGAATGAACCTAGAATATATTGAATGAAAGTCTGAATACATGGAATGAAAGTCTGAATGTATGGAATTAACCTTGAATATATGGAACGACAGTCTGAATATATTGAATGAACCTTGAATATATGGAATGAAAGTCTGAATATATGGAATGAACCTTGAATATATGGAATGAGAGTCTGAATACATGGAAGGAAAGTCAGAATATGTGGAATTAACCTTGAATATGTGGAACGAAAGTCTGAATATATTGAATAAACCTTGAATATATGGAATGAAAGTCTGAATATATGGAATGAACCTTGAATATATGGAATGAAAGTCTGAATATATGGAAGGAACCTTGAATATATGGAATGAAAGTCTGAATATATGGAATGAACCTTATATATATGGAATGAAAGTCTGAATATATTGAGTGAACCTTGAATATATGGAATGAAAGTCTGAATATATGAATTGAACCTTGTATATATGGAATGAAAGTCTGAATATATTGAAAGAACCTTGAATATATGGAAAGAAAGTCTGAATATATGGAATGAACCTTGAATATATGGAATGAAAGTCTGAATATATGAATTGAACCTTGTATATATGGAATGAAAGTCTGAATATATTGAAAGAACCTTGAATATATGGAATGAAAGTCTGAATATATGGAATGAACCTTGAATATATGGAATGAAAGTCTGAATATATGTAATGAAAGTCTGAATATATGGAATTAACCTTGAATATATGGAACGAAAGTCTGAATATATTGAATAAACCTTGAATATATGGAATGAAAGTCTGAATACATGGAAGGAAAGTCGGAATATATGGAATTAACCTTGAATATATGGAATGAAAGTCTGAATATATTTAATGAACCTTGAATATATGGAACGAAAGTCTGAATATATGGAATGAAAATATGAATATATTGAGTGAACCTTGAATATATGGAATGAAAGTCTGAATATATTGAAAGAACCTTGAATATATGGAAAGAAAGCCTGAATATATGGAATGCACCTTGAATATATGGAATGAAAGTCTGAATATATGGAATGAAAGTCTGAATATATGGATTGAACCTTGAATATATGGAATGAAAGTCTGAATACATGGAAGGAAAGTCGGAATATATGGAATTAACCTTGAATATATGGAATGAAAGTCTGAATATATTTAATGAACCTTGAATATATGGAATGAAAGTCAAATATATGGAATGAAAATCTGAATATATTGAGTGAACCTTGAATATATGGAATGAAAGTCTGAATATATGAATTGAACCTTGTATATATGGAATGAAAGTCTGAATATATGGAAAGAACCTTGAATATATGGAAAGAAAGTCTGAATATATGGAATGAACCTTGAATATATGGAATGAAAGTCTGAATACATGGAATGAAAGTCTGAATGTATTGAATTAACCTTGAATATATGGAACGACAGTCTGAATATATTGAATGAACCTTGAATATATGGAATGAAAGTCTGAATATATGGAATGAACCTTGAATATATGGAATGAGAGTCTGAATACATGGAAGGAAAGTCAGAATATGTGGAATTAACCTTGAATATGTGGAACGAAAGTCTGAATATATTGAATAAACCTTGAATATATGGAATGAAAGTCTGAATATATGGAATGAACCTTGAATATATGGAATGAAAGTCTGAATATATGGAAGGAACCTTGAATATATGGAATGAAAGTCTGAATATATGGAATGAACCTTATATATATGGAATGAAAGTCTGAATATATTGAGTGAACCTTGAATATATGGAATGAAAGTCTGAATATATGAATTGAACCTTGTATATATGGAATGAAAGTCTGAATATATTGAAAGAACCTTGAATATATGGAAAGAAAGTCTGAATATATGGAATGAACCTTGAATATATGGAATGAAAGTCTGAATATATGAATTGAACCTTGTATATATGGAATGAAAGTCTGAATATATTGAAAGAACCTTGAATATATGGAAAGAAAGTCTGAATATATGGAATGAACCTTGAATATATGGAATGAAAGTCTGAATATATGTAATGAAAGTCTGAATATATGGAATTAACCTTGAATATATGGAACGAAAGTCTGAATATATTGAATAAACCTTGAATAAATGGAATGAAAGTCTGAATACATGGAAGGAAAGTCGGAATATATGGAATTAACCTTGAATATATGGAACGAAAGTCTGAATATATTGAATAAACCTTGAATATATGGAATGAAAGTCTGAATACATGGAAGGAAAGTCGGAATATATGGAATTAACCTTGAATATATGGAACGGAAGTCTGAATATATTGAATAAACCTTGAATATATGGAATGAAAGTCTGAATATATGGAATTAACCTTGAATATATGGAATGAAAGTCTAAATACATGGAAGGAAAGTCGGAATATATGGAATTAACCTTGAATATATGGAACGAAAGTCTGAATATATTGAATAAACCTTGAATATATGGAATGAAAGTCTGAATATATGGAATGAACCTTGAATATATGGAATGAAAGTCTGAATATATTGAATAAACCTTGAATATATGGAATGAAAGTCTGAATATATGGAATGAACCTTGAATATATGGAATGAAAGTCTGAATACATGGAAGGAAAGTCTGAATATATTGAAAGAACCTTGAATATATGGAAAGAAAGTCTGAATATATGGAATGAAAGTCTGAATATATGGATTGAACCTTGAATATATGGAATGAAAGTCTGAATATATGGAATGAACCTTGAATATATGGAATGAAAGTCTGAATATATGGAATGAAAATCTGAATATATTGAGTGAACCTTGAATATATGGAATGAAAGTCTGAATATATGAATTGAACCTTGTATATATGGAATGAAAGTCTGAATATATGGAATGAAAGTCTGAATATATGGAATTAACCTTGAATATATGGAATGAAAGTCTGAATATATGGATTGAACCTTGAATATATGGAATGAAAGTCTGAATATATGGAATGAAAGTCTGAATATATTTAATGAACCTTGAATATATGGAATGAAAGTCTGAATATATGGAATTAAAATCTGAATATATTGAGTGAACCTTGAATATATGGAATGAAAGTCTGAATATATGAATTGAACCTTGTATATATGGAATGAAAGTCTGAATATATGGAATGAAAGTCTGAATATATGTAATGAACCTTGAATATATGGAATGAAAGTCTGAATTTATGGAATGAACCTTGAATATATGGAATGAACCTTGAATATATGAAATGAAAGTCTGAATATATGGAATGAATCATGAATATATGGAATGAAACTGAATATATGGAATGAAATTCATCAAGGAATCATGGGTAATGTGGTCCGTGGTTTCCCCTCTCACGTATCATATGTTGGATATGCAGGCTGTCATTTCCCATTACTCGTTAAATTTCAGTTTTGTGGCGAATAACAGCAACAACCAGAATATAGAACATATGGTTTTCTCCTTAAATCTTTGATATTTTCAATTAATTTTCACATTTTGTAATCTCTCAACTCAAATACATTTTTTGTCAGTCAGTCAGTCATTTTCTACCGCTTATTCCATAGTGTGTCACGTGGGAGCTGGTGCCTATCTCCAGCAGTCTATGGGCGAGAGGCAGGGTACACCCTGGACAGGTCGCCAGTCCACCGCAGGGCAACACAGAGACAGACAGGAAAAACAAACAACCTTGCGCACACACACTCACACCTAAGGAGAATTTAGAGAGACAAATTAACCTAACAGTCATATGTTTGGACTGTGGGAGGAAGCCGGAGTATCCGGAAAGCACCCACGCATGCACAGGGAGAACATACAAACTCCATGTAGAAAGACCCCAGGCTGAAATCGAACCCAGGACCTTCTTGCTGCAAGGGCTAACAAAAATGTAATGCCAACCAAATCCCGCACACTGCACTTGGCACTACTAAACACTTATGAACACACTAATTGTTATTTTATTACCATCTGGTAAGCTCATTTCACACATATAGCACAAATGTGGGAAAAATGTTTTTGGTAAAAACTTTATTGAAATTACAGATACAGATACAGCAAGTACAGGGAATTCATATCTTGAATGTGAAAACATCAGCAAATAATTAAATGAAGAACATGAGGAAGAAGGGGAGAAGACGATGTCAAGACATGAGGGTGAAAATGCCAAAAATGTTGGGAGGATAATGTGACACAAATTAAATATGTAAACTGAGTAAAAGTATAAAAACCTTTGGAAGAAAATCATACATTTTATAATTTGGTACTTGCAGTTATTCACCTTATATTAAAAATGCGTACTATCACACTTTCAGCGGCCACAAACAGAAAACAGGTAGCAAGAAATGACAGCTTGCCTATCCGAGATATGGCAGGAGTTAGAGGTGAGATCCCATTCCAACTCCGCTTAGTTTAGTTTAGCTTAGCTTAGCTTCGCAGGCTGACCGGCTTGTGAACTAAGCTGGGGTGCTCCCAAAACCCCAGAACATATTTCAAAGGTTGCCCATTGTGGATGAACCGTCACATAAATACCATATATTCAAGATTTATTCTATATATTCAGACTTTCAATCAATATATTCAGACTTTCATTCAATATATTCAGACTTTCATTCCATATATTCAAGGTTCAATCCATATATTCAGACTTTCATTCCACATATTCATGATTCATTCCATATATTCAGACTTTCATTCCATATATTCAAGGTTCATTCCATATAGTCAGACTTTCAATCAATATATTCAGACTTTCATTCAATATATTCAGACTTTCATTCAATATATTCAGACTTTCATTCCATATATTCAAGGTTCATTCCATATATTCAGACTTTCATTCAATATATGAATGTCTGAGACAATGCTCGACACTTTAGCCACAATGCTCGACACTTTGGGCCAGGAAGGAGCACCGTCATCTTAATTACTTTATGAATACAGTCGGTATGAAGACTTTGTCTGAGACAATCCACAAGAAAAAGGTCCGGATGTCTGCCTTAATTCAATAAACAATGACATGTCTGAGGACTTTTTGACTTTTATTTTTCAGTTTCTTGTGACGTTTAACATAGACCACACCTACAGGATACAACCTCCGGCTCCCACGTTGGATGAGGAGAAGCCTTTGAATCAGAAGGACGAGGCAGCAGTTATATGATGACTGTTTTCTCTAAATTATCAATAACTATTGCTCTAAGATGAAAAAGAAAAGCTTAAGGTAACTAAAATGATCATCCATTTTACCAAATGGAGTCTCTCATGATTCCAAACAAAGTCTTTTAGCTGTAGAATCCATTTCTAATTTGGAAACAGCATACTGAGCACAGACTTTACAATTCTGTCAGGTTCTCATTTTAATCAGAATTTTGTATGACGTGCCTGCATTAAGTTGAGTGTACCTTTAAAGTGGAGAAACTGCAAATCTGTTTCTGGGGTCTCCTGCTGCCGTAGCTCTTCATATACTAGTTTAACCTCAGTTCGGGTGCTGTCCACACCCTTAATGAGCTCTTTTAGTTCTTATTCAGATGCTTCACCTGACAACATCTCGTTACTTAACCTTGCATTGTATCTCCATTTTTCATTAACCATTCTGTACTGACGTTTGACTCGCTTCAGACATTCTGCTTGAAGCTCCTTTCCTTTCTCTGTTAAGGTTCGAGTTCTCTCATTCCTATGTAACACTCTGCCTTCTTCTGAGCCTAGATTTAAGAGCTCAGTTTGAGAGTGGGCCTCGGAAACTTTACAGGAAATGTCTCTGCTTGCACCAGTCATGCTTGTCTTAGTTTAGTGTTCAATGGATTGTTACTTAATTTTGACCTATTGTACTTATTATACGTATTCTGTCTGTAGATAATATCACAGTAAATGATGATAAGTGAATTTTGTTAATTTACAATCAATTGTTTGTAGATATAAACCTTACCCTCATCGCATATTGTAAAGTCACTTAAATTGTCCCTTTTACTTGTTTATCTTACCTTAAATGGAAAAAAAGATTTGTGAATTTTGCTTGCATTAATCTTGAATTTAAGTTCATCCTTATAGCTTAAACATGCAGTAAACGGCACGTGCTGTTATCCCAGTTCTCTGTTATCCCTGAGTCTGTATTCACAGTTTTCAGTCCTGCTCCCACCACCTTAATTCACATATTTGATGTAGCTTCTCTTATGGGGTGAAAATGCACCTCTGACACAGATTAACAACTGTAAACCATACTGTAGACTTGCTTATCTGATGTGCTGTAGAGGAGGGCTGTTGTTTCATGTACTCCTGTGGAGCAGTAGTATATTCAGGAGTTCTTACTGTAGCTCTCATCACAACGTCACAGACACACGTCGATTCTTGAAACAGGTGTTTATTTACAAGCATGTCTTCATGAAGCTCAAGCTAGACACAATTCAATATTTTCCTGTCATCATCATGCCATAACATCATGGGACATCACATGTCACAATGCCATAAGAACTTAAAATAAATGCACATAACATGAAGATGCATATTATCAAAATGTAAAGCATAACATGAAGGCTACAAGTAAAACCAGCATTCAACAGTGATAAGCAAAGATAAAACAAATTTAACATATACCTCGTTGGCTGCTTGCCATGAAAAGAGGTTCTTAAGCCCTTAAAAGATTACTCTTGTTTAGTTCCTCAGCCTTCAGCCTCATTCAGCTTCCTTCTTATAACAGCAAAACTTCGCTGCATATCTCTGTATTTAGAGTTTGACTGATTTCTACCGCCGTTGCGGCACATTACTGCTGTAACCACGAAGATGTGGTCCCGTTGTCCTTCCTTCAGACCAGGAAAACTGCTCCACTCGGCATTGTAGAGACAGGGTCTCTGCTGGGAACTTTCTGGAACAGTTTGCTTCTGTAGACCTCAGAGAGAAAGTCAAGCAACGCTTGTACCTTAATTACCCCCGTTCAGGAATGAATACCGGATACACAAACAGCAATTCATTCCTACTTAACTTAGTTCATTTGATCGCGTGATCGTATGACACTCTTGGATCCAGTTTGAAGAGTTATGTCTGTTTGCCAGCAAAGAGACATTAGCACGCTGTATCCCTCCATCCAGTTCCGCTGGGGACCTGCGTGGAAGAGGTCAGTTTGTTGCAAAAGCGGGGTTTTTATTCAAACAGTGACGTCATGGGAAGTCCGCTGTTACTTCTGTTCCTGGCTGTGCTGGAAGTAGGTTAATGCGATTTATTTTGAAAGTTCATTACACTTGATCCCACAAATTTTAACATCATACAAGGATAACCTTAGTAAACTCAAAAAGCAGTTTTCAAATAATTATTTCATTTATTAAAGTAAAAAAGGTATTCACACCAACATTTCTGAAACCACCTTCTTAACTGAATAATTGGTTGCGTGTGTCAGGGATTGCGGATTGTTCGCAGGACCAAAACGCAATCAGCAACTTTGGAGCCGAGTGGTGAGTTGAAACGCTTTAATTATAACTGAATAGGTAAACTTACAGGTAGATGTGAGAGACGGAACATAGGCAGGGTGTCAGGCGATAACAGGCATGAAAAGGCAAGCAACAGTATAATCCAGTAGTGAACAATGAAACCTGAGAGTTTAATTGCAGAGGTAGGGTGGAGAAATGATAACCAGATAATATGATAATTAGATAAATTGTGGAGCAGCTGTGGCAGAGAGAATGCTAGACAACTGAAGGAGGGAGGCTAATTACACAGATAAGCAGGAACACATAGAGGTCTAGGGGAGTAACAGAAATCTAACAGGAAAATTACTCTAGATTCATTTAGAACACTAAAACACAAAATAACTAAATAATAAAGAAAACACATAAAGAACTAAGTAAACAGTAAAGAAATGGTCAAAAAGTACAAACAAGAACATCAAAACCCCAAACACCTGCAGATGCTGGAACTCTTGGTGGAGCTCTAGAGCAGTGATTCCCAACCGGGGGTATTTGTACCCCTAGTGGTACATAAGTACATTGCAGGGGGTACGCGGAAACGTATCTTTTATCAACCAAAAGAGCAAAAAAAACAACTACAGATGGGAAAGACTAAAGCAGGGGTGTCTCTCTGCTACCAAGATAGAGAGAATAGTAACAGCTGTTTCCACTCTGTTGATCTATCAAAGTTTATCAAGCAAGCTGAGGTGTCATATTAAAGCTCAGTTAAAAAAATCAAACTGATATAGATAGCCTGAATATTTTTTTTTTGTTATGTGTTCTGTTGCTGATTATTTTTTTAAATGTCTGCTTATTGAGGACTTATCCAAGTGGGGCGGCCCGCCAACAACGTGGTAATACTATTTTTTCACATTTTTTCACATTTGATGTCATTCATTTTATTAGATCGCGTCGTAAGCGATTTCTGTCCCTGCATCGTCACTACTCTACTTTCTATGTCCAAACTTGACAAAAGCTGGACAAAAACACGCTCTTCATTCTCTGCGTCGACGCTGACATGCTGAGTTACGCTCGCAAGCACGTGAACTCACGCTCCCAACAGTAGAGAGAGAGCGGACAGAAAAACATGTAGCTAAAACCTGGAAAGCAGGCAAAGACATCTCCAGTTTTTAAAAGCGCCAAATTCATTTTAATGCCAGCACTTCCTCTCCTGCGACATAGTAAATATTAGACAGTTTGCCTCTCTTAAAGCATACTTATTTTCAGTGGCTTTTGACATAGTGTGAGTTGGTTTGTTGTTGTTTCTTTTTTTTATTTTTCCATAGTCTTTTTAGTGTGCTTATCTTATTTCTGTTATATTTTATTTTTATTTTTGTGTCTTGCTTAGACCTGTTTTAGTACTGTACAGCACTTTGGTTAAACAATGTGTTTTGTTTAAATGTGTTTTATAAATAAAATTAATTTGGATTGGGATTAGATCTGCTGCTTTACTAATGCAGTCAGAACCACCTGGAGCTTAAGACCCAGGAGATGACAGTGGAGTACTCCCCCCACACTTCCTCCACACCATCCTCAACAAAACTGTGTGTAATGTGGATCACATACAGTTTCTAAGAGCCACCCTTATTGGGACCTGAGGTGTTCCCTACACATAGACACAGTTCGGAAGAGGCCCAGCAAAGACTGTTCTTCCTGTGACAACTCCTGTGACAACTCAATAATTACACTCTTCCACAGGAGCTGCTGGTCACATTCTACTCTGCCATCATTCAATCTGTCATGTGTTCATCCATCACTGTGTGGTTTGGCTCATCCACAACACAGGTCCACACTGCAACAAACAATTAGGTCATCATCATCAGGGCTGACCTTCCCTCCATCCAGGACTTGTAGATCTAGGGTCAGAAAAAGGGCAGTTTACATCTCTGCAGACCCCACACATCCTGGTTACTATCTGTTTAGACTTCTATCTTCAGGTTGGCTGTACGGAATGTTCTTTGCAAAAACCAGCCACCACAGAGACAGTTTATTTCCCCTGACTGTCTGTCTGATGAACACAATGAGCACCACACAGCCCGATTACTCAGCTTATCTGCTGTGAAACAAAATAAGCCCTACCACAATCTGCCTTTTTTTTTTTTTTTCATATTAAAAATAAAATTGGCTGTAAAGACACATACATGTCCAAACTGCTCCTTTGTCCTTATTCTATTTCCTTAAAAGTGTAGATATTTATAGTTAATGTCAATATGATGTAAGCGCTGGAAACTGAAGTCAAATTCCTTTGTTTGTGCTCACAAACTTTGCCAATGAAGATGATTCCGCTTCTCCTTGAGCTTAAAGTCATAAACGAATGGCAAAACATGGCAACCTAAAAGTTAGTGACTGACTGTATTGCCAAAAGTAAAGACACATTTAAGCACATATGAACTTCAGTAGCATCCAATTCTTCATACATAGGCTTTTGTATGACGTTGGCCTGCCCCATAATGGCATCAATTATTCTGAGAAGGCCAGTCACAAGTTTTTAGGAGTGAACAGCTGCTTTCAGGAGCGAATAAACGAAGTAGAGCTAACTCTGTGACAGCACACAGTATGAAAATCCATTGCTGCCTGTACTGAATCAAGGAGTGAATGTCTGTTGAATATTTAACTTAAAACTAACTTCTCATATGGGAGTAAAACCGGACATTTAGAGTGAAGGATAAGGACTCAATCCAAACAGTTTGATGGTTTAGTTGGTTGCCAACTCTGGCCGCCATTTAACTTTGACCCATTCTGTGATCCGCAGCTGGGGGTAAAATGGAAAATAACAGCACTCCACAATCCTCACCTCCACCAACCAAGTATATCAGATTGCCAGAGAAAGAACCATAAATACTCACTGCAGAGAACAGTCTCTGTTCTAGAATGGTTTAGAGCTTGGTGATGTAAGGTTTCAATAAAGCTGCTTACCATGGAAACCCAATGCTTGCCATTGGCTCTCTCGGGATGTCGGGATTATCATCACATTGATAAAATAACCTCCCTGGTTGCTGAGCTGCTGATACATCCTGGTGTGGGAGGTGGGGGTCTCGTGCAACAGAAAAAGGTTGGAGGTTCTTATGTGATACATTTATGTTTTGACAGACTTTTCTAATTTGAATTGATCATTTAAGTTTAAGCCCCAGCTGCGGCTCACAGACATAACAATGAGGTCTCCCTGAAGAGCTATCACAGTAGAGGCATTTACAATATGCTTCTAAACTCTGTCATTTATTTCTATGAATATATTTGAAATCATCCAACAATGATTATTGTCCTTAGTAGTTTCTTAGCTAAATTATAAGGCTGAATGAAAAGACTGTAAACAATTTCATATTCAACTAGGCTAACATAACTGTTAGACACAACTACAGGATTGCTTATTCCTGCTAATGCTCTGTGTCAACTCTACCTTTTGTTCCTTCATGCTAATTGTTTGTTCAGAGGATAACAGGATGGATTGTTTATTTTTGCAGTATGCTCGGAGCATTTATATCTGTAACATGGATTTGTGTTGCATTTCTGAACTAAAACTGGAATTGGCACTGAAAGTGGAGGGTTGCTGCTTTGGCATCATGAGATATGAGTGATATCTGATTAAATATTTAGACATATTTTGATTTTATTTGTTCCTGTGCTATTCTATTTGTGTTCTAGTAAAACAATAGGTGGGAGAAAACATTTATTTTCTATAGGGTATTTTATTGTTGTGATATCTGCATTAAGTCTTTGTATTCATCGTCAGCTTAGATGTAAAAAAGTCGGCTGCTGGGCACAGCCTGGTGTCCCATATACAGAAGGCAACCTCAGGACCTTAACTGCATGTCCTCCCTCTTCTCTGTCTGTCCCCTTTTACTGTTTGATCACTGTGAATGAAGGCCAATATCAGAACAAAATCTTAGGTTTTAAAATGTTAGACGAAAAGAAACGGTTCCGTTTAAAAAAGCACATGACAAATGTCCGGAAACAGTTATTAGCAAACAAAGGAAAAGGTTCATAATGGTTAAAAATATAGAAATAAGACTATGATTATAATACACTGGGTGGTCTTATTTTTGCTGTTTCTGTTTTCCCTCTCTGTTTCACCTGTATGAATAATATCAGGGTGGGATCATTAAACATCAATGGTGGGAGGGATCCACAGAAAAGGATGGTTAGTTTAGAGCTGATTTTTCAAAAGAAGCTTGGTGTTGTGTTTTTACAAGAGACACATACAGATCATGAAAATGAGGTAGAGTGGGGTATGAGTTGGAAAGGGAAATATTTTTTGTCTCATGGGACCAGGTCATCTGCTGGTGTAGCAATTTTATTTTCACCAAGACTGGATGCTAACATCATTTCCTGCATTGAATTAAGCCCAGGCAGGGTCCTGGGGATTAAAGCAGAGATAGAAAGTTTCTCTTTTCATTTTATTAATGTTTATGCACCAAATCATGGGATAACAGGATGAAGACTTTCGAGAAAATATACAGTTTTTTGCAGCAGTCTAATCAAAATGAGTGTGTTGTGATGGGTGGGGATTGGAATTGCACTATTCATTTTACAATAGATAGAACAGGAGAAGAACCTCATTTTCCATCATCCTCTAAATTAGCTCAGGTGATATCAGAGCTTAATTTGGTTGATGCTTGGAGGATTAAACATCTGCAAGCTAAACAATATACATGGATAAAAATGAAGGAGGGGACAGTGAGTGAGGCCAGGTTGGACAGATTTTGTATTTCAGAAATTCATAGAAATAGACTATCCAACTGCCTAATTTATCCAGTTGGTTTTTCTGACCATCATTTAGTTTGTATGGATTTCCTTTTTTCAACCACTACTAGATGCAGATCTTATTGGCATTTCAATTTTAAACTGCTTGAAGACAGTTTTTTTTGCCAATGTTTTAGTAATATTTGGCAGCTATGGAAGGCAAGAAAATCAGGTTTTACATCCTTAACTGACTGGTGAGAGGTTGGAAAGGCTCAGATAAGAGTTTTTTGTCAACAATACACAAGTCATTCTACAATTAAAATTAAAAACGTGATTCAGAATTTAGAAATTGAAATAACACAGTTAGAAAATGTATTTACAGAAGTTACTAATAATGAACAGCTTAAACATAAGAAAGATCAGTTAAGTTGTTTCTTGCATGAAAGAGCTAAAGGGGCTTTAGTTCGGTCAAGGTTTGCTACTGTTAAGGATATGGATGCCCCTACATCCTTCTTTTTTCATTTGGAGAGAAATGTCAGCCAGACAAAGCAGATGATGTGTCTTCGGATTCCAGATGGAACTCTGACCACTGATCCCACCATCATGAAGGAGCATGCAGTGACTTTCTATAGTGACCTTTTTAGACAGCAGGCCTGTAACAGAAGCTGTGTAGAGGCTCTACTGAATGGTCTTCCTCAACTTTCCACTGCAGATCAGGCAATTCTGGATGCTGAAGTTTCATTGGAAGAACTGACTGCTGCTGTTGGACAAATGGCTCCTGGCAAGACTCCAGGTCTAGATGGTTTGCCTGCAGATTTTTATAAACATTTTCGGAGGCTGTTGGGAGAGGACTTGTGGGAGGTGCTCATGGAGTGCACCTTGACAGGTATCTTGCCGAAAAGCTGTTCTTCCCTTACTTCCAAAAAAAGGAGACTTGACTTTGTTGAAAAACTGGAGACCCGTTGCCCTCCTTTGTGTGGATTATAAATTATTTTCTAAAGTGCTTTCGAATAGGTTGAAGAACATTCTTGAATGTATCATACACAGAGATCAGTCATATTGTGTACCTGACAGATCTATCATGGATAATCTTTTTGTTTTAAGAGACTTGTTTGACATTTGTAAACTTTATGAAATTGATGTTGGTATTATTTCTTTAGATCAGGAAAAAGCCTTTGATAGGGTTGATTATTGTTTTCTTTTTTCAACATTAAGAGCTTTTGGATTTGGTGATGGGTTTATTTCTTTGTTGGGCTTATTGTATAATGAAGTGTTTTGTGTTATTAAAGTTGGGGGAGGATTAAGCTGTCCAGTTAAAGTTCAGAGAGGTATTAGACAAGGATGTCCCATATCGGGACAGTTGTATTCTATTGCAGTTGAACTTCTTTTACACAAACTGCACTCTACTCTAACTGGTGTAATTCTCCCAGGTTTGTCAAATTATCCAGGTTTAGTGGTCTCTGCTTATGCTGATGATATAAACATTTTTATTTAAAATCAGAATGATGTAATGGGTCTTCAACATTGTTTAGAACTTTATGAAAAAGCTTCTTCAGCTAAAGTGAACTCGGAAAAAAAGCTCTGCCTTAAAAATTGGTCCATGGACTAATAATCTCTCTAAATTACTAGGTAATATGCATTGGGTTAACCAAGGTTTAAAATTCTTTGGTGTTTCTTTGGGGACGGATACCTTTTTAGTAAAAAATTGTGAGGGTTTAATGGAGAGAGTGTGTGCCTGACTATCCAAATGGAAATGGCTGCTGTCTCAGCTGTCTTACAGGGGAAGGGTTTTGGTAGTTAATAACTTGGTTGCTTTGGCCCTCTGGCATAAACTGACAGTGTTAACACCACCATTATCTCTCATACAACGTCTCCAAAGGACTCTAGTGAATTTTGTCTCGTCTGGATGACATTGGGTGAGAGCTGCAGCCCTGTACCTACCAGCAGAAGAGTGAGGACAAGGACTCATAGATATAACTTCACGGATCACGGCTTTCAGGCTTCAGGCAATGCAGAAACTGTTATATGGTGTTTGATTACCATGGCTGGATACTGCACGTCTTCTTCTAAGGAAAGCAGGATGTATTGGATATGATAAACATCTCTTTTTGCTATGACAAAGATCCTTGGACTTAACTGGTCTTACTCCTTTTTATCAATCGGTTTCAAATACAAAAAAACAGTTACACTGCTTCAGTTTCTTAAAGACACATGCACAAATTGTAATCTTTGAGTAACACATCAGGAACCTCTTATATTCACAGTTGTGCTCCAATTGATCAAAAACAAATGGTGCAAAACAAATTCACACACCTGTATTAACATCTTTCTACAAGAAATCATTATATTTCTTTCCTTAACACAGACAAAAATCTGTGAATATAACTGCACAAATCTGCTGCTGTAAGTCACAAATGCTGCTTTACATGTCACACATTCTTTTTAGTAGGCTTTTACTTTTGCTCCAAATGTGCCGCAGACAGATCTGTGACTTGAAGGTAATTCGTATGGCCTTACAGCAGAGGACGCTGCCTGCTTCAGACTCAGTAAGTATGCACCAACTGGAAATACACATACCGCCATGATGAGGACATGATGTGGACTCAAAAGTTGTGTTGGGAGTCTGCTGTTGGATGTCTTTCAGTGACTAGTATTGATAGAGGAAGCGCTGTTTCTCCCATCTAATTTCTCAAAATGATTTGAATTCATGAATACATATGACTAACGTATTTACTAGAGGTGCTAATTAAAATAATACTACCCCACGTAAAACTACCTGGGCATAAGTAAACAGCATTGTACACAGTGCTAAACATGGGCTATCACCTGCTGCACAGGCTCGCGCTGGGCTTTGCATTTTTATAGTGTATTGCTGTGCTTCCACTGTAACATAAAATGCCTAGTGATGTCTTGGTTTTTACACAAACAAAATCGTATTAATTGTTAATCAGGCTTGTGATGGATGGCAGCTGTATTGTTTTTTATCAACTCCGGGCAGCACATGAAGAACCGTGTAAGCTGGCTACTTTTCTGTTAGGGTGCTGTACTTTTAGAGCAGCTGGATGGATGTATTTTCTGCCCAATGAACACGTTAGATGTGTTATATTTTAACAATTGTGTCCTAGTATGTAGTAAATTTTAAACATTTACTTTCACCAATATGGGCTGTATAAATGTTTAAGTGGGGTTGTAGGTGAGTCCAGGCGGTACAATGCAGATGTTTGGTTTGTAGACAGTATAATTGTTTTTCCTTGTGTTTCAGTGAGCTGGCTGAGAAAGAACACAAAACACAGCATGTGGAGGAAATGGTGAAAATTTGTAATTACTTCTGCCTCAGCTATGCATCCCTTCCTATTCACTCCGTTGTTGAATTTTTAGAGACGAGTATGTTGATCTATTGCATTTCAAGAAATCAAGAGTATGTCATTATGAATAACTGTCCACCTGTTATGTAAAGATTGCATGGTTTGCTGTAGAACTCCTGAGACTCCCAATTCAAGAGATGAGTCGGGAGGGAGTCTGCTGCTGGATGTCAGCCATTCAGCGACTAACATTGATAGAGGAAGCAGTGATCACAAGGCTTGCTATAGGTAGCCCAACTCTATCCTAAGTCTTTTTCAAAGTTCTGTTGCAGAACGAGTTCAACAAAACAACTCCTTACAGTTTTGTGTGTGCTAGGGTTAATGTTGACTACGGCCTGATAAAAACAGAAGTTTGTGCTGCCACTCTCATTTCTCCACCAAACAGCAGTATGTAACTCTTTCTTTGTTTTATTAATCGTGTTGCTTTTTCTAGAATTATGTGTCCTCTTTGGGACCTTTTACAGCATGAAGAAATATAAAAGTATTTTAGTGACGACTAATTCTTCTCAAATTGGTGAAAGCGGTGTCCAAAGTTCATCAACTAATCAACTTCTGGACGAAAATGAATATATTACCATACTAAGGTTAGCACCGGTTTGCTATACGGCCTGTCATACTTATTGTCCCTCTGTCCATCCTTTACATTTTTTTATACATGTTTTACATCAAATACAACAATTCTAATTTTAGGTTATATATTATATTTCTCTTATGTTGTTGTGTTTACACAGTTGAAACAATTGTGTCTTTGTGCTTGCATTTTGCAGTAAAAAAAAAGGTTCCAGACCTCAGTCAGCATTGGCAAAATGATTTCCTTCCAGATCTTTCCATCAATTAGAAATCATTTACACATGATGCTGCCACCCTTGTATATCACAATTAGGATGGTGCAAACCTCTGTCTTCTTTCACCAAATGTAATGATGGCAATAATGATTTTTCTTCTTCGTAGTTCTCTTGTTTTTCTTATTGTCTCCCTACAAATCTATGAAAGTTCTTAATCTCTTCAAACCCTCATTACAGGCAAATAATTTATTCCTCAAGTCTCTTTGCATCATATCAGGATAAGAGAGTTGTGATCAACTGACCCTGTATTTGTTGGCATTTTTCTGTCCTTCATTCAGACCCACTACTATTCTGTCTGGAGTGGAGTATCTGTGTGAATGACAACAACACCAGGAGAAGCTTCTAAATTAAAGAGTTCCACGGCACTCCTCATTGCCAACATCCAAAGTGTTCTTGTTATGCTGTCATTAGAACATTAAATGGCTTCAGTATTTCTCTTTAATTTGACTATATCAAATATTATGTGTCAGCGGATTCAAGAGAGCTGCAAATACTTAATGAACATTTAAACAAAATACTTAAACACTAAATTAAAATAACTGATGAATTTTGAGTGATCACATTCATCACCTTCTGATATAGCATCTGATAAATAAAAATCTTTTTTACTAGAAATATTTGAGAATGAACAGTAGTAGTAATTAGAATTTTTAGTAAGGAGAACATTGACAGGTAAGTGGAGGGACAGAAGTTACAGAACATGTTATTTCGCATGTTACACACCTTAATAAATGTTCATCAAGTAATAATCTAGACCTTTGTAGTATTTGGGTTGTTTCACACTCCCTGAACCAACCAAATGGCGGGTTGTCCAACACATTTTTGGCAGGTGTATTGATCACTGAGAAAAAATAAGATTTACACTTATATAAAACTGTTCAGATTACGCAAACAATCACTCTGTGCCATGAATGCACAGGCTAGTAACCAGGGCCACTGATGACAGCGGAATAAACAGCTATGGCACATTCACTGGTGGCAATGGAACATCAACGATATGCTTTACATTGAACATGACCTGCCCATACTATTAGCACAGCTGCAGCACACCGCAGTCTTGAGCTTAAACCATGGTACATGCTGTGCACGGGAGGGGTATGGTATACACAACGTGATTGACGCCACTAAGACATTCCCCCCTGCTCTGATTGGTCGTTTCTGACCGGGAGTGGTGTATTTCTGCAAATGGCAGTAGGACCACTGGGAGGAGCCAGAGGAGCTTGATTTTTTTCATTATTCATCTGTCTCATATTCTACTTTCTACAGGGGCTACTGACAGTTTTAACAAATATGTGAAAAAAATTTTTTTACAAAAGTTTACTGCAGCTTTAAGAAACTGAAGAGATATAACTGTTGTTTTGTATTTATGAAAGACAGAAAAAGTTCTACAATAACAAATCTTAACAGTTACAATGCACAAATACTTTTGCTCCAGTTGTTTTGGATAAATGTTAAATGGACTGAACTTATATAGCACTTTTCCAGTCATACAGACCGCTCAAAGCGCTTTACACTAGAGCCACATTCACCCAATCACACTCACTAACGCTCACACATTCATACACCGATCGGTAGGCAACTTGAGGTTAAGTGCCTTGCACAGGGGCACATTGACATATGGCAGGAGAAAGCTGGAATTGAACCCACAACCTTCTGATTGCAAGACAACTACTCTTCCTACTGAGCCAAAGCCACAGCTTCAAATTCACAGTTGAACAAATAGTTTTGCCCCAGATTTACCTACATATAGTACAAATCATTTAATCTGTGGACAAGATGATGTGGACAAGATGATGCTGTCTTCAAAACAACTTAAAAATGTAGGGCAAATTCTGTCCTCTAATGATTTAAAACAGCACTCAAAATTTAACACAATACAGAATGAAATATTTTAAGAGACCTGTTGAAAGTTTATTTGTGGCACAAACCAGTTGACTGCACATCACTGCTCAAGACCTTAACTGTAAAGACAATCTGCATTCTAGTTTTTTGTATTTTTTTAAGATTTTGTTCTGATATTGGCCTTCATTCACAGTGATCAAACAGTAAAAGGGGACAGACAGAAAAGAGGGAGGACATGCAGTTAAGGTCCTGAGGTTGCCTTCTGTATATGGGACACCAGGCTGTGCCCAGCAGCTGACTTTTTTACATCTAAGCTGACAATGAATACAAAGACTTAATGCAGATATCACAACAACAAAATATCTTATGGTTAAAGGGACCTGACTTTCTCTGGGCAAAATCTCCCACAGACTGAAGAAATGGTGGGAGAAGTTCATTCAGTAGATCCGGAGCTTCGCAAAATGCATATTTATGCGCTCGCCACAACTACAGAAACTTAATTTATTGATCGTTTACCCAAAGCTCTGATTTGTCCAGAGTTGTCAAAGCCATTGAAAGGCTGAAGAGATAGGGCAAAGAATTCAAAGACCTTCAACCAAGGACAAATGAGGCAACTTCCCTGGAAGAAAGAAAGGAAACAGAGATTTACATAATCAGGTTGGTGCAAGAGATCTGTTGGTGCAAAGAAAGGTCTGGCCTTTGTAGATGATGTTCACATGATCAAATGCCATAAATTCTAGTGTCTCAGTAAACACAAAGACCTGCACAAATTAAATGCCGTTCTGGATAAGAACAATGTTCTGAGGGTGGGAGATTATCTCAATCCACTCTATGCTATGATGTAAAACATCCAGCTGTTCTTCCCAAGAAATCACACATTTCATCTCTGCTCGTCAAACATCATCATTAGCGTGTACAACATCAAGGAAAAGGTGTGACCATAAATGAGTTAGGTGCAAACCCAATATGGATTGTTAGGGTTTTTATGACTTTTCGTATTGTTTATCACTCATCTAAGTGCTTTTCCCTCCTTACATGTTGCAGGAAGGGAGATGGTCACAAGAATGAGTTATGCTTTTATTCTTTTATTATTTTACTAGCAGCATCTGGGGGCTATACACCAGGTGCCCACTTCCCACTTCCTCTGTTTGTTTATAATCAAGACAAATGAACCCTAACCTTTCTGACCCCACACACACACACACACACACACACACACACACACACACACACCCCACCCTGAATGTTTGTTGAACTGTGTGTGACCAAGCATGTATAAATAAAGAGAGAGGGGTGCCAACACTTTGTAGTTTTGCACTGCAGAGTGTGACCTACCCTTGCCGCAAGTATAACTGACTGTGTCGTTTCCTTGCCCCTGAGTTGACTAAATAATACCTATCATTAATTTGGTCCTTCGGAGCTGGAGATTATAAGAACTAAACTGATTTTATCTTTCTGTGCAGTGACTGGAGGATCTCCGGGAACAGCCTGACGTCGAGTTAAGCTCTGCCGTACAGCCGCATTTAGGCCTGGTGGCTGAAAGTCCCGGTGTGTGACGTTCACACCTGGCCGGTGGATTATTGTCTTACTCGGCGCCGGGTGACTCTGGAGGTCCGACAGAGTCACCTAGAAGTCAACTCCGAAGTGAGATAGTTTTAAAATACAGTACATGAGATAAGAGTAAGCGCTATATAAATGAAAGAAGAAAAGTATTTAGAAGTCGTTTGGTAGTGTCTCGTCGAAAGGAGACTGCATTGGAAAGGTTTTATTTTGCCGCAAAGAAATAGTGATAAATTTAGTTATCACGCCGTAAAGAGATTAAAAACGACTAGGCGCCGTAAAGTGAACTGGATAATTTGGTTGGTAACATTCCGCTGGAAGGGAATGAAATTAAGTGTTAAATAATAAAGATAGCTCATAAACTAAACTAGGTTGACCATACATATTTCTGAAGGGACATAAATATGTTAAAATACTAACTGTGTGAGTGCTGCTGTGTGTGTTTGGAAGACTAAGCATTTTGGAAGAATCTTAGTAGGATTCTGCTGGTCTTGTGTTTTCTTTTGCCCAGAATAGAAAGACGTATTGGTGATTTTTGGAGATAAAGGTCGGGTTTAATCCCAGAAAATTAACACCGCTGCGGATTAGTCGCAGTAGAAGGGCGTGTTAATGTCCTCTCCTTGAATCTCATGCCAGTGAACTTCTATCTGGGACCTTTATAGTATTGTGAACTAAAATTAAACATAATGGGGAAGAAACAAAGTAAACTAATTAACTTGGAAGGGGATGTAAAGTTTATGGAGAATTATGTAAAATGAGCAGGTATGATCTGTCATAGATGGAATAAAAAACATGGTTTCTTGGGTAAACTAAATATTAACGATATCTTAAAATCAAAATCAGAATCAGAAAAGCTTTATTGCCAAATACGTTTTTGGACATACAAGGAATTTGTTTTGGCGTAGTCGGTGCAATACAGTACAAAATTGCAAAGGGATTTAAAATTAGAAATAATAAAAACCAAGAAACCAACTAAAAAGGAAAAGAGAAAGGTCGAGTATAAATTCTCAGACAAATGGCTGGAACAAAGTAAATTAAGAAACATTCAGAGGCAAGAAAAGGAGGAGAAGCGACAGGAGAAGCTGACAGCTGCAGTCTTGGTGCGCCCACATGAGGAAACAGTGGTCGCATCCAGACAGCGAGGTGTTCAGTCCCCTGCCGTGCAGACAGCTGCAGGGCAGGCAGCTGGAGCATAGCAAATTGGAGGAGAGATAGAAGGAGCAGTTCCTACAACTCCTATAAGTAAGCAAGAAAAATTAAGTAATCCTAAAACCAAAGAACAGAGCTCTTCTAGTGAGCCCTGGTTTCCTAATTCCTGGTGGGACACAGGAGTGTGAACTAGGATTAAATATAAGAAAACTACTCCAAGTATATATCCAAGTATATATCCAGGCGAAGCCTTAATGGCTCACGAACAGAAATTTCATCCATCTGAAATAAATTTAAAGGGAGACACATTCCCTCTAGTTGAGGTTGCAAATCCAAATGTAGGTGACGCTAATCACCGACAGCCGCCAACTATTCTAGTATATAGACCATGGACACAGGAAGACAGAACTGCTGCTTTAAAAGGTATCCCATCGATACAAGAAGGCGTGGAAGAATTTCTAGACGCTATTACAGAACTCAGAGGAAGCTTTCATCTTAATGGCAGAGAGATGCTCCAGTGTTTTACCCAGCTGTTTGGTCATCGCTGGTGTAGAGTAGCAGGAGGTTTCACTGGATGTGATGATAATGGTGACATACTAGCACATAATTCACTAGATTTAAGGGACGCCTTACGCTTACTCTTTGAAAGAATTCGAAGAGTTTATATACAGACAGCAGATTATGGTAAAATCTCACAATGCAAACAGAAGGACGAAGAAGACCCACAAGATTTTTTGGATAGGATGAGACGTGTTTTTAGAGCAAACTGCTATACCATATGATGAAGCAGAGGCAGGAGCCTATCAGCAACCGTTGAAGAGAGCCTTTTTGCAAGGCCTTAAAATTGAACTCAGAAGGTATATAGATAAACACTGGGTTCATCAAAATACAGGAACTGTTACACAAGCTTTAGAGTAAGCGCAGCACGCTCATAAAACACAGAAAGATAGGAAGACAGATACGTTTGGAATGCAAGACAGCTTAATGGCTTTGCATCGCTCAGGGGCAAGCGGGCAAAGAGGACGGAGAGGATTCAGAGGTCACGGAGGAAGAGGAGGAGGAGGAGGGCCACGACACAATTACACACAGAGCAATGCGTGTCTGAGGTGTGGAAAAATAGGGCATTATGCTAGAGAATGTAGGGCAATTTTACAAAACCCTGGCGCAAGAGATGAAAACTGCTGGATCTGCAATGAGCCAGGACATTTTGCAAGAGAATGTAATGAAAAGCGGGTGTATAACCCCAACTCTATCCAGAATTGACAATTACAGCCATGGCCCCCACCTCCTCCCCCGCTAGCAGAGAGAAACAGTAGTGAAATGGAGGATGTTGATATACAAGCAGCATTAGAACTTATAGCACTAAGAAGGATGCAAGATTTGCCATATAAAAACATCATAATAAATGGCAAAGTATATAGCTGTTTGTGTGATACAGGGGCATGTAGAACTGTGCTAACTGAACCTCCACCCGGAGTAAAATATTCTAACACTGCAGTGCATGTTAGATCAGCAGCTGGCACATCAGAGGTACATTACCTAAGTGCAGCAGTAACAATAACAGAACCTGAGACAAAACTTACTTGTCAGGCTCCCGTTCTGATAAGTCAAAAATGTCCAGTAAACCTGTTGGGAAGAGATCTTATGCAAAAGTTGCATATAAATATAGTATCAACAGAAACAGGTATGAAAGCTGTAGTGGAAGAAGGGGCCCTAGTCCTAAATGGACTCTCACAGCCGCATTATTACTGGTCCCTCGATCTAGGCCCCACACCAACAGCTCGAGAAATGCTGAGGAGAACCAGAGAAAAACAAACTTCCCAGGAGGCACAGTACATGCTAGATACTGAGCTCCATGTAACCATGAGATATAAAAATACTGCAGGGCCAGATTATCAATATGATACTGTTTTTCACACAGAAAATATTCAGACTGTTACCATACAGCACCTGTATGTTGACCCAAAACAGGGAAATCCTCCACCTCATTCATACTGTCAGGAAGACAGCTTCAACAGTTTAAAGGCAGTACACCTCATCTGTCATTCACTAAACCTGTGGGGGGTCAGTGGAAAGAATTAGAAAACTTTATACAGCGTGCTGAAAGAGGGAGATATGAGGCATTAACAAGCTCTGACTGGAAAGTAGATCCTAACACAGGAATCTGGAAACTCACTCTAGGGTGGATAGTCAAAGTTCATCGAGACACATTTGGATGAGGCAAAGTGACAAATACAGGGCCTAGCTGAAAGCAAAGAGAGCAACAGGCACCCTGCCTTAGCTGCTGTCCCACCTGAACTGTGGTCCCAATCATTGACTGATGTAGGACTTATAAAGGGGTTTCCACCATATAAGGTTAAATTAATATCTGAAGAACGGCCAGTAGTTTGCCAGTACACCTTGAAACCAGAAGCTGAAGAGAGTATTAAGCCAGTAATACAGGATATGTTGAAATCAGGAATATTAAGGGAAGCACCTGATGCTACATGCAACACACCTATCTTTCCAGTGCAGAAAGCCAGCACAGGAAAGTGGAGGATGGTTCAGGATCTTAGACCGATAAATAAAATAGTGTGACATGCGATTCCAGACGTCCCGAATCCACATACATTACTGCATTCATCAACTCCAGATAAAAAATATTTCTCAGTGGTAGATCTTAGCAATGCTTTCTTTACAGTACCACTGCATGAAGAGTCACAGCATTTATTTGGCTTTCATTTTAAAGGGAAAAAATATACTTACACCAGACTACCACAAGGCTTCAGTGAAAGTCCACATGTATATACACAAGCCTTAAGATACTCTATAAGCACCTGTGAGGTGCCTGAACATAGTCAAGTCCTGTTGTATGTAGATGATATTCTTATAACTTCAGACACTCGACAACACTGTGAGGAAGCTACCATAACAGTTCTGAAAAATCTCTACCAGACAGGGCCATAAAGCCTCTAGGAATAAACTGCAGTTTTGCAAGGAGAAAGTGATTTATTTGGGACATATGTTATCACAACATGGTCGTTCCCTCCTAAGTAGTAGAAAAACAGCCATACAGGAAGACCCAAAACCGCGAACTAAACAACAAATGATGTCCTTTCTGGGACTGTGTAACTTTTGCAGAGAATGGCTACCAGACTATGCAGCCATTGTACAACCCTTGCCATCTATGATCTATGGCAAAGACATGACATTAAAAGACAAAATCATATGGACTAAGGAAGGAGAAGCAGCATTCACAGAGCTAAAAAATCTGCTTCAAACAACAGTCACCTTAGCTCTGCCGGATTATAGCCAGTCCTCTAGATGCATGTAAGGGTTATATGAAAGCTGTATTAACCCAGCCATTTGGCTCCAAAAACAGACCTTTAGCATTTTATTCTAAAAAACTGGACACTGTGGCATCTGGATTTCCAAATTGTCTGCAGAGCTGCATCGCAGCAGCAGAAGCTGTGAAGCAGACAGTTGAAATTGTGTTGTGCCACCCACTCACACTGAAAGTTCCTCATTCAGTGTCACTTATATTGCTACAAACCTCACTTCCTTTCTTGACTCATGCAAGACATATTACGTTGACCTTATTGTTACTCTCACAACCAAATATAACTTTGCAAAGATGTGGTCCACTGAACCCTAGCACATTAATTCCAACAGCAGAAGATGGAAAACCACATTCTTGTAAAACAAAGGTTGAGGAAGATACAAAACCTAGGCAAGATATCGCTCAGACACCTCTGGAAAACTCACAAATACATTTGTAGATGGATCAGCATCAAAAGATGAATATGGAAAAAACAGAGTTGGTTATTCAGTAACCACTGAAACTAAAATTATAGAATCACAGGCCCTGCCCCATACATGCTCAGCACAGACTGCAGAGCTGTATGCTGTTATCAGAGCGTGTGAACTATATGAAGGAAAAATCCTAACCATCTACACAGACAGCCAATGTGTATTCAGTTCTGTTCACCATTTTGCTAAAATATGGGAAAATAGAGGGTTTAAAACATCATCTGGAACAGAATTGACACATTTTAATCTGTTAAAACGACTGCTGTTAGCTATCCAGCTACCTGCAAAGATAGCACTTTGTAAATGTAAAGCGCATCAATCTAATGAAGCCATGGAAACGAAGGGAAACACCTTTGCTGATATTTCTGCTAAAATAGCTTCGAGACTTCCCCTCACTTTGATAATGTCAGATCTCTTATTTATAGACACAGATATACTGAAAGATTCACAACAATCTACACCAGCTGCAGAAGTTAAATCTTGGCTGAATAGAGGGGCCATAAAGAAAGATGACATTTATCATTTGGGAAATAAGCCAATATTACCAAAGAATTTATACAAGACGGCGGCCCATGCGACACACGGGGTTTCCCATGTGTCGAGAGGGGGAATGATACACTTAGTAAATCTACATTTCCATACCATAAATTATTCTGACTACGCAAGAAACTTTTGTAGATCATGTATTATTTGCTGCAAACATAATCCACAGGGGAACATGAGACCCAAAAGAGGCCAGTTCCCAGCAGCAATCCATCCCTTTCACACAATACACATGGATTTCATAGAGTTATCATGGTCAGGGGGAAAGAAATATTGTTTAGTGGTTATAGATGCATTTTCAAAGTGGGTTCAAATATACCCCGCAAAGCACTGTGATGCGCTCACAGTGGCAGAGTTTAGTGACACATTTCTTCCCTACATATGGTATCCCACAAATCATAAGATCAGATAATGGGACTCATTTTGTAAATAATGTAATAGAACTGTGCTCTAAAGCATTAGGTTTTAGTTAAAAAACCATTGTTCTTACCACCCACAATCTGCTGGGCTGGTTGAACGAACAAATGGAACAATAAAAAATAGATTAAGGAAAACAATGGAAGAAACAGGGAGGCCATGGCCCGAATGCCTATCCCTGGTTAAATTGTGGATGAGAATAACTCCAAATCAAACTGGTCTCACTCCATTTGAAATAGTACATGGCAGACCTTTTCCATTGCCATCAGAAATGGATGACATAGGAAAAGCACAGCAGGAAACATCATTAGCTGAATGGATGAATAAGATGTTACAAACAAAAGAAGTACAGTTGTCCAGTAGTCTGCCAGTAAATTCTGCTCCGATTTCACAGAACAACCTGAGGCCTGGGGACCTGGTCCTGATTAAGACACTTTACAGAAAGGACTGGAGCACCCCTGCTGGAGAGGGCCATACCGTGTTCTCCTGACCACACCGACAGCTCTGAAAGGCGCAGAGAGACCATCCTGGATCCACAAGTGCCACTGTAAGCTAATATCACCGTTACAGGAGCCAAACCAACCGACGGGGTAACAGGGGAATGACCGGGTACAAAGGGGTTGGACCCATATGGTCCAACATCTCAAACCGGCGAAGAAAACAACTGACCTGTGCCCAATTTAGCATGGCTTTCTGTGACATGTGGACAGGACTGATAAGCCTGAGCTTAAACCTGGTAGCAGGGCTCTTTCTCTGTTTAAGACAGGATCCACAGGATGCAACATCACACGAGAAGAGATGGACAAGATGGACACTGGACCCAAAAAGCAGATGATTATGATGACATGTTGTAAATAAATATATCTTCAATGCCTGAGTGTATTCATACTTGTACTTCATAAAATGACCTTATAGCAGAAAATCGAAAGAAGTTGCTCTATAAGTGAAATGAGAAAAAGTGCAATGATGATATGAACAAGGCTTGTTTTAATTATTTTATTTTTTATTATTACATTTTGTTTCTTTGCTTTATTATATTGTTTCACTGTGCCATGATTGGTGGTTGCCTAGGGCGGAGGAACCGTGTAAGTGTTTCCCACAAAATAATCTGTTTTCCGTCCTGTGGGTTTGTGCTTACACAGAGTGTTTCATTTTACATGTATTTACTCCTGACTTATTCGTGATAAAACAGGGGGGAACTGTTAGAGTTTTAACACCAGGTCCCACTTCCCACTTCCTCTGTTTGTTTATAATCAAGACAAATGAATCCTAACTTTCATGGATTTTAGGATGTGGAAATGCAGTGTCTTCACTCAAATATAAATGTGTAACTTGCAGAAGACACAGAAAGTCAACAGAAGTTCAACAAATGGCAAACATACCTGGGGAGAGAACAAAGGTATCTCTTTCCTTACATAGGTTTCAGACCCTTAAGGAATTAAAACGGTATGGATTACTGTTCACTTGCCTATGCTCCAGAGCAGTGCATATAGAAGTATTGGATGATTTGACCACAGATGCCTTGATGAATGCGTTAAGAACACTTATTGCTATCAGAGGACCGATACGTCAACTCAGATGTGACCAGGAAGCAAACTTTGTAGGTGCGAGGACAGAGTTTGCAGAGTTACTCCACGGATCAAGCAAAGCACGGGGAAATTGGTTGTGAATTTGTCATGAATGTGCGTGCTGCAGGTTATATAGGAGGAATATGAGAACGCCAGATCTGAACAACCAGAAATATCTTAAGTGTAATTCTTGACAAATCTACTAGTAGATTGGACACCACCAAACAATGGCCGTAATCAACAGTTGGCCTCTAAGTGTTGAGCATCTCAATGATCCTACAGGCCCAGAGCCATTCACTCTGAATCACATACTCACCATGAAGTCATCCATACTCCTACCTCTACCTGGGCATTTCTGTAAAGACGATTTATATCTTCGAAAGAGATGGAAAAGGGTATAGTATCTTGCCAATGAAATCTGGCAACGATGGAAGCGAGAGTGTCTACTGAGTTTACAACAATGCTAGAAATGGCAAAGACAGTCACAAAACTCATAAATAGGAGATATTGTCATTTTGAAAGATGATGGTGCACCATGGAATGAGTGGAGACTCGCTAAAGTTTGTCCTAGTGCTGATGGGATGGTAAGAAAGCTCAAACTAAGACTCAGTGACACAACAGTTATTAAAGGGAAACCACTCACTAGAGTAGTTTATCTTGAGAGACCTGTTCATAAAGTTGTGACATTGATTGAGTCAGCTCTGGTTATGTAATGAACAAAAGTACATAGAGAACATTGTTTGTCCTTCTCCATCACAACATCTTCAAGAAAATCCCCAATTTTCTGTTTGTGTGATTTGGTGGGAGTGTAGGTGTCGTTGTTTAAGTGTTTACAATGCATTAGGTAATTTAGTAAGTTCTGTAAATAAATAAGTAAATGAATGTAATTCATAATTTGCTATTCTATGATAAAATGCATTTCATTTGACATGAAATTATATAGGTTTGTCTGTCTAAAAATCTTAAAACACTTATTGCTGAACTCTCATGTGAAGTTGGTGCTGAAATCACGCGGGAATTGTTAATCTGGCGAGATCCTGCAAAGGTGGTAGAAATTACTCAAACTCTAAATACAGAGATATGCAGTGCAGTTTTGTTTTTGAAGCTGAATGACGCTGAACTCCGAGGAACTGAACCAGAGTAATCTTTTAAGGCTTAAGAATCTCTTTTCATGACAAGCAGCCAACGAGGTATATGTTAAGTTTGTTTTATCTTTGCTTATCACAGTTGAATGCTGGTTTACTTGTAGCCTTCATGTTATGCTCTACATTTTGATAACATGCATCTTCATGTTTTGTGCATTTATTTTAAGTTCTTACAGCGTTGTGGCGTGTGATGTCCCATGATGTTATGGCATGATGATGACAGGAAGATATCGAATTGTGTCTTGCTTGAGCTTCATGAAGACATGCTTGTAAATAAACTCCTGCTTAATTGACCTGTGTCTGTGACGTTGTGAAGAGAGCTACAGTAACCATGGTATCTGTCTCTACACATCTAGCATTTTATCAATAAAAAACCTGAGCAAAAATCAAGATTTTACTGGCTTGTTTGTTGCATGTGTGTGTGTTTGTTAACCTTGATGATAGTTTGTGTTTAAGTCAGTTCAATAAATGTTTACTTAGCTCATTGTATATGATCATGACCATGTTTGTTTCACATATTTTCTCATTTATTTGTGAATTTGGTATCTCTAATCCACTGAGGACTAGCGACCGTTACATTGGAAACCATGGAAACCGTGGACCATGATGATGGAGAGGAAAGAGTTGATTGTCATCTCCCTGCCTCCCTCTCCTGCTGTTTAATAATCTCCATTTACCGCTGAGACAGATTGATCTGCCAGATGGAAACATAGGAGCTGTCTTTCTTCTGTTGCTTTTTACCTTTGGAACCCTGTTTATCTCTCACACTCCCTTCAATTCTCCCATCTTTTACACAATTTTGTTTTATAAATAAAAAATCTACTTTTATTGATATTACTGTTAACCATAGAATATCCATCCATTAAAAAAACATTTAAACTTGCTCACATCTGCCTTTTGTCCGCAATGGGAAATGGTTCAGTATGCCTTCATCTTTATGTAAAATGAATCTGTGGGCAAGAGTACATTTATTGGCTCCAACACCTGACTATATTTATAAGAACGCAACACTTTGGGCACAACTCAGTTTTACTTTATAAAAACACAGTTTTACTATCTTAGCATCAAGTGGACAATCCATGCCTATCACAGTTGGGTCTTTTCCACAACTAATTCACATACACCCCTATAGGCTGGCATATCACTGACAAAAACTACCGAGCATAAATGAGATCCGCACAAGGGTAATAGAGTTCCGCGTGAGCATTAATGAAATTCACGCAAGCACAAGCAACAGACCCATGCACGCTGAACTTCTTTTTGGCAGTGGATGGGTGGATCCAGTCCGCATAATATCTCTAGACATAATTAGTTATAGTCCCCGTCACCTGTGATTGGCCATCAGAAGAAGAACAAGCAGTAGTAGTGGGAGTGCCAGAAGAGCTGCATGGCAGACCATCAGGAGGTAAGTTAAGTATGTCTTACACTGCATAAATGTCAGTGCATATTGGGTGTAACACAGCCCATCATTTCCTTAGCTCGACATTCAGTTAAAATATTTTAATAAGTTACCTTACATTGCCGCTGCTAACTTCTGGCAGCATGTTATTGTAAACTTGACGTGAGCTAATGCTAGCTGACTAGCATGTCTTTTTTTCTTGTTTGTTTATGTTATATAACAGGCATAAAATGCTGCCAGGCGGGTGGTTGCCTTGTTAAGGTGTGCCCTGGCTAATGAAGCTGAACCATTTTCACAGTTAGCAATCCAGCTATTACTCATTTTGTCACTGTGGGTAGTTGCCACGTTCTACTATAAAAAGAAACCAGAATCTCCATTAAGTTTGTCAGCAGACAGAAGCATGATGCACTGAACCAGACTGAGAGGTTAAAGGCTTTTCTCCGGTTGATATTTCTGCATTGTTTATTCTAATCTTCTAAATTTTGATTTCCATGAGTTGTAAGCTTTAATTAGTTGCAGAACGATTTAAATAATTTATGTAGGTAAAAGTTGTCATACCACAACTGTAAAATTAAAATAAATTAATGTAAGCATTGAGCATGAAATACAAATACTCTTTGCACAGTAAAATGCTCACTGTCATTGTGAAACTATTATATCTCATGGTTTTATATTAATAAGACCGTTGCATTAATGTGTATGTTGCAATTTACTGCAGTAGATGTTTTTGAAGAACATCTGCTGTCATATCTATAATTACCGCCTGCACCAGAGTCTAACTAAAACCATGAAACGCAATCTTTCCAGGCTTCTCCACGTGCAGGAGGTATATGATGACATCATCCACCCTATGCCGGACTGGTAGGCGAACTTCAGAAGATCCAACAAAGACCTGACCAAGGGGTGAAGATGGTTGAGGACCAACCTCTCTGGGGATCTTCATTAAATGCAAGGTCAGTGTAACTGGCCTGTAGCTGCTGAGCTCCTTTGAATGTGTATTATTTAGTACTGGTATTGCACAGAAGGTCTTCTACAGCTGTGGCACTTTCCCTAGCTTCAGGCTTATGTTGAAAATCTATCCCATGACCCCACACAGTTGAGTTGAGTTGTCTGTGCATCAGCTCAGGAGCCTGAAGCTAATGCCATCCGGACCTTCTGCCTTTTGCACCTTGTTTTTTTGCAGCTCGTTCCTAACCTGAAATGTTCAAAGGGATAAGATATTGGTGGGAATGGTCGACTGTGGGATGGAGTCCTTTGAAGCAGTTGGGGTGGGTGTGGCTGAAAGGTATGAAGTTCAGGGAAGAAAAGCAGGCAGTCGTCAAAGACGGGGATTTGCAGAAATCACTGGGCTGGCGGATGAGTATCTGATCAAACCTGTTAAGAAACAAGTTCAGATCATTCACCCACCCTAAATCTCCTATAGCCTGAGAGTCGTCTGGTTTGTGATCTGAAATTGTCTTTAGGCTCTTCCAAACCCTACTCATGTTGTTCTGTTGCAGCTGGCCCTCCATCTTCTTCCAGTAGATGTTTTTTCCATTGCTAATTTTCCTTCTCAGTTCCTTCCGCACAGCTCCCAGCTCCACCTTGTTTCCTGATCTAATGGCCCTCTTCTTGTCCTTAATGAGAGCCTTTATTTCAGGGTTGATACAGGGCTTGTTATTGGAGAAACACTTTACCTTTATGAGGGGCACAGTGTTGTCCACACAGAAGTTGATGTAGTCCTAGATATAATCTGTAAGGCTATTGATGTCCTTTCCATGAGGTGCACAGAGCACTGTCTACACACTGGAGCTGAATGGGTCCCTCAGAGCTTCTTTAGTCTCTTCTTACCATATCTTCACTGTGCATATCACAGCTTGTTCTTTGTGTAAAAGGGGTTTATACACAGTCTGAAGATAAACCAGGTTGTGATCTGAGCCCACAGGGGAGGGAGAGGTGATGAGCTGTATGCCATCTTGGTGTTGCATAAAATTGCCCCAGCATTTACTGTCTTTGATGCAGCAGGTAATGTACCGGGTGAAGGTGGGGAGGACAGGAAAACATGATTAAAATCTCCAGAGACCAGGCCTGGGGATGCTGTGTTTGGAGTCTGCTGGTAACAGTTTGGGTGACATCACAGGCTGCAGTAGATAAT